>NW_026700813.1:0-61361 GCF_030435755.1 Ochotona princeps | reverse complement strand
TGAGAACAACTCCATTTGGCTCACTAACTTCACACACCATCAGGCTTCCAAGCAGCTCTCAAGGAAACTCAGTTTTCACACTCTATGCTTAGTGCCCTTTGAGTGCATTATCTAGGAATGAACCTGGTAGAGCATCCCACACAAAGGAATGCTCCACATGCGGGTTTCACATGCCACCAACTCCACATTCACAGGCAACTTCAGCGCCACAGCCGTTTTCAGATAGCCCTCAATGCAAAGGCTCTAGACGCAAATATTGGTGTGAGAGCTAATTCAATCAAGGAAACACTGCATGTTGGTGAAGGGCATATTGAAGAAGGATCAGCCGAGTGGTTCTTGTGGGAGAACAACTCCATTTGGCTCACTAACTTCACACACCATCAGGCTTCCAAGCAGCTCTCAAGGAAACTCAGTTTTCACACTCTATGCTTAGTGCCCTTTGAGTGCATTATCTAGGAATGAACCTGGTAGAGCATGCCACACAAACGAATGCTCCACATGCGGGTTTCACATGCCACCAACTCCACATTCACAGGCAACTTCAGCGACACAGCCGTTTTCAGATAGCCCTCAATGCCAAGGCTCTAGACGCAAATATTGGTGTGAGAGCTAATTCAATCAAGGAAACACTGCATGTTGGTGAAGGGCATATTGAAGAAGGATCAGCCGAGTGGTTCTTGTGGGAGAACAACTCCATTTGGCTCACTAACTTCACACACCATCAGGCTTCCAAGCAGCTCTCAAGGAAACTCAGTTTTCACACTCTATGCTTAGTGCCCTTTGAGTGCATTATCTAGGAATGAACCTGGTAGAGCATCCCACACAAACGAATGCTCCACATGCGGGTTTCACATGCCACCAACTCCACATTCACAGGCAACTTCAGCGACACAGCCGTTTTCAGATAGCCCTCAATGCAAAGGCTCTAGACGCAAATATTGGTGTGAGAGCTAATTCAATCAAGGAAACACTGCATGTTGGTGAAGGGCATATTGAAGAAGGATCAGCCGAGTGGTTCTTGTGGGAGAACAACTCCATTTGGCTCACTAACTTCACACACCATCAGGCTTCCAAGCAGCTCTCAAGGAAACTCAGTTTTCACACTCTATGCTTAGTGCCCTTTTCATGGCAAGGACTGAAATGAACCTGGTAGAGCATCCCACGCAAACGAATGCTCCACATGCGGGTTTCACATGCCACCAACTCCACATTCACAGGCAACTTCAGCGCCACAGCCGTTTTCAGATAGCCCTCAATGCAAAGGCTCTAGACGCAAATATTGGTGTGAGAGCTAATTCAATCAAGGAAACACTGCATGTTGGTGAAGGGCATATTGAAGAAGCATCAGCCGAGTGGTTCTTGTGGGAGAACAACTCCATTTGGCTCACTAACTTCACACACCATCAGGCTTCCAAGCAGCTCTCAAGGAAACTCAGTTTTCACGACTCTATGCTTAGTGCCCTTGAGTGCATGATCTAGGAATGAACCTGGTAGAGCATCCCACACAAACGAATGCTCCACATGCGGGTTTCACATGCCACCAACTCCACATTCACAGGCAACTTCAGCGCCACAGCCGTTTTCAGATAGCCCTCCTTGCAAAGGCTCTAGACGCAAATATTGGTGTGAGAGCTAATTCAATCAAGGAAACACTGCATGTTGGTGAAGGGCATATTGAAGAAGGATCAGCCGAGTGGTTCTTGTGGGAGAACAACTCCATTTGGCTCACTAACTTCACACACCATCAGGCTTCCAAGCAGCTCTCAAGGAAACTCAGTTTTCACACTCTATGCTTAGTGCCCTTTGAGTGCATTATCTAGGAATGAACCTGGTAGAGCATCCCACACAAACGAATGCTCCACATGCGGGTTTCACATGCCACCAACTCCACATTCACAGGCAACTTCAGCGCCACAGCCGTTTTCAGATAGCCCTCAATGCAAAGGCTCTAGACGCAAATATTGGTGTGAGAGCTAATTCAATCAAGGAAACACTGCATGTTGGTGAAGGGCATATTGAAGAAGGATCAGCCGAGTGGTTCTTGTGGGAGAACAACTCCATTTGGCTCACTAACTTCACACACCATCAGGCTTCCAAGCAGCTCTCAAGGAAACTCAGTTTTCACACTCTATGCTTAGTGCCCTTTGAGTGCATGATCTAGGAATGAACCTGGTAGAGCATCCCACACAAACGAATGCTCCACATGCGGGTTTCACATGCCACCAACTCCACATTCACAGGCAACTTCAGCGCCACAGCCGTTTTCAGATAGCCCTCAATGCAAAGGCTCTAGACGCAAATATTGGTGTGAGAGCTAATTCAATCAAGGAAACACTGCATGTTGGTGAAGGGCATATTGAAGAAGGATCAGCCGAGTGGTTCTTGTGGGAGAACAACTACATTTGGATCACTAACTTCACACACCATCAGGCTTCCAAGCAGCTCTCAAGGAAACTCAGTTTTCACACTCTATGCTTAGTGCCCTTTGAGTGAATTATCTAGGAATGAACCTGGTAGAGCATCCCACACAAAGGAATGCTCCACATGCGGGTTTCACATGCCACCAACTCCACATTCACAGGCAACTTCAGCGCCACAGCCGTTTTCAGGTAGCCCTCAATGCAAAGGCTCTAGACGCAATATTGGTGTGAGAGCTAATTCAATCAAGGAAACACTGCATGTTGGTGAAGGGCATATTGAAGAAGCATCAGCCGAGTGGTTCTTGTGGGAGAACAACTCCATTTGCCTCACTAACTTCACACACCATCAGGCTTCCAAGCAGCTCTCAAGGAAACTCAGTTTTCACACTCTATGCTTAGTGCCCTTTGTATGGCTAGGACTGAAATGAACCTGGTAGAGCATCCCACACAAACGAATGCTCCACATGCGGGTTTCACATGCCACCAACTCCACATTCACAGGCAACTTCAGCGCCACAGCCGTTTTCAGATAGCCCTCAATGCAAAGGCTCTAGACGCAAATATTGGTGTGAGAGCTAATTCAATCAAGGAAACACTGCATGTTGGTGAAGGGCATATTGAAGAAGGATCAGCCGAGTGGTTCTTGTGGGAGAACAACTCCATTTGGCTCACTAACTTCACACACCATCAGGCTTCCAAGCAGCTCTCAAGGAAACTCAGTTTTCACACTCTATGCTTAGTGCCCTTTGAGTGCATTATCTAGGAATGAACCTGGTAGAGCATCCCACACAAACGAATGCTCCACATGCGGGTTTCACATGCCACCAACTCCACATTCACAGGCAACTTCAGCGCCACAGCCGTTTTCAGATAGCCCTCAATGCAAAGGCTCTAGACGCAAATATTGGTGTGAGAGCTAATTCAATCAAGGAAACACTGCATGTTGGTGAAGGGCATATTGAAGAAGGATCAGCCGAGTGGTTCTTGTGGGAGAACAACTCAAGTTGGCTCACTAACTTCACACACCATCAGGCTTCCAAGCAGCTCTCAAGGAAACTCAGTTTTCACACTCTATGCTTAGTGCATTTTGAGTGCATTATCTAGGAATGAACCTGGTAGAGCATCCCACACAAACGAATGCTCCACATGCGGGTTTCACATGCCACCAACTCCACATTCACAGGCAACTTCAGCGCCACAGCCGTTTTCAGATAGCCCTCAATGCAAAGGCTCTAGACGCAAATATTGGTGTGAGAGCTAATTCAATCAAGGAAACACTGCATGTTGGTGAAGGGCATATTGAAGAAGGATCAGCCGAGTGGTTCTTGTGGGAGAACAACTCCATTTGGCTCACTAACTTCACACACCATCAGGCTTCCAAGCAGCTCTCAAGGAAACTCAGTTTTCACACTCTATGCTTAGTGCCCTTTGAGTGCATTATCTAGGAATGAACCTGGTAGAGCATCCCACACAACGAATGCTCCACATGCGGGTTTCACATGCCACCAACTCCACATTCACAGGCAACTTCAGCGCCACAGCCGTTTTCAGATAGCCCTCAATGCCAAGGCTCTAGACGCAAATATTGGTGTGAGAGCTAATTCAATCAAGGAAACACTGCATGTTGGTGAAGGGCATATTGAAGAAGGATCAGCCGAGTGGTTCTTGTGGGAGAACAACTCCATTTGGCTCACTAACTTCACACACCATCAGGCTTCCAAGCAGCTCTCAAGGAAACTCAGTTTTCACACTCTATGCTTAGTGCCCTTTGAGTGCATTATCTAGGAATGAACCTGGTAGAGCATCCCACACAAACGAATGCTCCACATGCGGGTTTCACATGCCACCAACTCCACATTCACAGGCAACTTCAGCGACACAGCCGTTTTCAGATAGCCCTCAATGCAAAGGCTCTAGACGCCAATATTTGTGTGAGAGCTAATTCAATCAAGGAAACACTGCATGTTGGTGAAGGGCATATTGAAGAAGGATCAGCCGAGTGGTTCTTGTGGGAGAACAACTCCATTTGGCTCACTAACTTCACACACCATCAGGCTTCCAAGCAGCTCTCAAGGAAACTCAGTTTTCACACTCTATGCTTAGTGCCCTTTTCATGGCAAGGACTGAAATGAACCTGGTAGAGCATCCCACGCAAACGAATGCTCCACATGCGGGTTTCACATGCCACCAACTCCACATTCACAGGCAACTTCAGCGCCACAGCCGTTTTCAGATAGCCCTCAATGCAAAGGCTCTAGACGCAAATATTGGTGTGAGAGCTAATTCAATCAAGGAAACACTGCATGTTGGTGAAGGGCATATGGAAGAAGCATCAGCCGAGTGGTTCTTGTGGGAGAACAACTCCATTTGGCTCACTAACTTCACACACCATCAGGCTTCCAAGCAGCTCTCAAGGAAACTCAGTTTTCACACTCTATGCTTAGTGCCCTTTGAGTGCATTATCTAGGAATGAACCTGGTAGAGCATCCCACACAAACGAATGCTCCACATGCGGGTTTCACATGCCACCAACTCCACATTCACAGGCAACTTCAGCGCCACAGCCGTTTTCAGATAGCCCTCAATGCAAAGGCTCTAGACGCAAATATTGGTGTGAGAGCTAATTCAATCAAGGAAACACTGCATGTTGGTGAAGGGCATATTGAAGAAGGATCAGCCGAGTGGTTCTTGTGGGAGAACAACTCCATTTGGCTCACTAACTTCACACACCATCAGGCTTCCAAGCAGCTCTCAAGGAAGACTCAGTTTTCACACTCTATGCTTAGTGCCCTTTGTATGGCTAGGACTGAAATGAACCTGGTAGAGCATCCCACACAAAGGAATGCTCCACATGCGGGTTTCACATGCCACCAACTCCACATTCACAGGCAACTTCAGCGCCACAGCCGTTTTCAGATAGCCCTCAATGCAAAGGCTCTAGACGCAAATATTGGTGTGAGAGCTAATTCAATCAAGGAAACACTGCATGTTGGTGAAGGGCATATTGAAGAAGGATCAGCCGAGTGGTTCTTGTGGGAGAACAACTCCATTTGGCTCACTAACTTCACACACCATCAGGCTTCCAAGCAGCTCTCAAGGAAACTCAGTTTTCACACTCTATGCTTAGTGCCCTTTGTATGGCTAGGACTGAAATGAACCTGGTAGAGCATCCCACACAAAGGAATGCTCCACATGCGGGTTTCACATGCCACCAACTCCACATTCACAGGCAACTTCAGCGCCACAGCCGTTTTCAGATAGCCCTCAATGCAAAGGCTCTAGACGCAAATATTGGTGTGAGAGCTAATTCAATCAAGGAAACACTGCATGTTGGTGAAGGGCATATTGAAGAAGGATCAGCCGAGTGGTTCTTGTGGGAGAACAACTCCATTTGGCTCACTAACTTCACACACCATCAGTCTTCCAAGCAGCTCTCAAGGAAACTCAGTTTTCACACTCTATGCTTAGTGCCCTTTGAGTGCATTATCTAGGAATGAACCTGGTAGAGCATCCCACACAAACGAATGCTCCACATGCGGGTTTCACATGCCACCAACTCCACATTCACAGGCAACTTCAGCGCCACAGCCGTTTTCAGATAGCCCTCAATGCAAAGGCTCTAGACGCAAATATTGGTGTGAGAGCTAATTCAATCAAGGAAACACTGCATGTTGGTGAAGGGCATATTGAAGAAGCATCAGCCGAGTGGTTCTTGTGGGAGAACAACTCCATTTGGCTCACTAACTTCACACACCATCAGTCTTCCAAGCAGCTCTCAAGGAAACTCAGTTTTCACACTCTATGCTTAGTGCCCTTTGAGTGCATTATCTAGGAATGAACCTGGTAGAGCATCCCACACAAACGAATGCTCCACATGCGGGTTTCACATGCCACCAACTCCACATTCACAGGCAACTTCAGCGACACAGCCGTTTTCAGATAGCCCTCAATGCAAAGGCTCTAGACGCAAATATTGGTGTGAGAGCTAATTCAATCAAGGAAACACTGCATGTTGGTGAAGGGCATATTGAAGAAGGATCAGCCGAGTGGTTCTTGTGGGAGAACAACTCCATTTGGCTCACTAACTTCACACACCATCAGGCTTCCAAGCAGCTCTCAAGGAAACTCAGTTTTCACACTCTATGCTTAGTGCCCTTTTCATGGCAAGGACTGAAATGAACCTGGTAGAGCATCCCACACAAACGAATGCTCCACATGCGGGTTTCACATGCCACCAACTCCACATTCACAGGCAACTTCAGCGCCACAGCCGTTTTCAGATAGCCCTCAATGCCAAGGCTCTAGACGCAAATATTGGTGTGAGAGCTAATTCAATCAAGGAAACATTGCATGTTGGTGAAGGGCATATTGAAGAAGCATCAGCCGAGTGGTTCTTGTGGGAGAACAACTCCATTTGGCTCACTAACTTCACACGCCATCAGGCTTCCAAGCAGCTCTCAAGGAAACTCAGTTTTCACACTCTATGCTTAGTGCCCTTTTCATGGCAAGGACTGAAAATGAACCTGGTAGAGTATCCCACAAACGAATGCTCCACATGCGGGTTTCACATGCCACCAACTCCACATTCACAGGCAACTTCAGCGCCACAGCCGTTTTCAGATAGCCCTCAATGCAAAGGCTCTAGACGCAAATATTGGTGTGAGAGCTAATTCAATCAAGGAAACACTGCATGTTGGTGAAGGGCATATTGAAGAAGCATCAGCCGAGTGGTTCTTGTGGGAGAACAACTCCATTTGGCTCACTAACTTCACACACCATCAGGCTTCCAAGCAGCTCTCAAGGAAACTCAGTTTTCACACTCCATGCTTAGTGCCCTTTGAGTGCATTATCTAGGAATGAACCTGGTAGAGCATCCCACACAAACGAATGCTCCACATGCGGGTTTCACATGCCACCAACTCCACATTCACAGGCAACTTCAGCGCCACAGCCGTTTTCAGATAGCCCTCAATGCAAAGGCTCTAGACTCAAATATTGGTGTGAGAGCTAATTCAATCAAGGAAACACTGCATGTTGGTGAACGGCATATTGAAGAAGAATCAGCCGAGTGGTTCTTGTGGGAGAACAACTACATTTGGATCACTAACTTCACACACCATCAGGCTTCCAAGCAGCTCTCAAGGAAACTCAGTTTTCACACTCTATGCTTAGTGCCCTTTGAGTGCCTAGGACTGAAACGAAGCTTGGTGAGCATCCCACACAAACGAATGCTCCACATGCGGGTTTCACATGCCACCAACTCCACATTCACAGGCAACTTCAGCGACACAGCCGTTTTCAGATAGCCCTCAATGCAAAGGCTCTAGACTCAAATATTGGTGTGAGAGCTAATTCAATCAAGGAAACACTGCATGTTGGTGAACGGCATATTGAAGAAGAATCAGCCGAGTGGTTCTTGTGGGAGAACAACTACATTTGGATCACTAACTTCACACACCATCAGGCTTCCAAGCAGCTCTCAAGGAAACTCAGTTTTCACACTCTATGCTTAGTGCCCTTTGTATGGCTAGGACTGAAATGAACCTGGTAGAGCATCCCACACAAACGAATGCTCCACATGCGGGTTTCACATGCCACCAACTCCACATTCACAGGCAACTTCAGCGCCACAGCCGTTTTCAGATAGCCCTCAATGCAAAGGCTCTAGACGCAAATATTGGTGTGAGAGCTAATTCAATCAAGGAAACACTGCATGTTGGTGAAGGGCATATTGAAGAAGGATCAGCCGAGTGGTTCTTGTGGGAGAACAACTCCATTTGGCTCACTAACTTCACACACCATCAGGCTTCCAAGCAGCTCTCAAGGAAACTCAGTTTTCACACTCTATGTTTAGTGCCCTTTGAGTGCATTATCTAGGAATGAACCTGGTAGAGCATCCCACACAAACGAATGCTCCACATGCGGGTTTCACATGCCACCAACTCCACATTCACAGGCAACTTCAGCGCCACAGCCGTTTTCAGATAGCCCTCAATGCAAAGGCTCTAGACGCAAATATTGGTGTGAGAGCTAATTCAATCAAGGAAACACTGCATGTTGGTGAAGGGCATATTGAAGAAGGATCAGCCGAGTGGTTCTTGTGGGAGAACAACTCCATTTGGCTCACTAACTTCACACACCATCAGTCTTCCAAGCAGCTCTCAAGGAAACTCAGTTTTCACACTCTATGCTTAGTGCCCTTTGAGTGCATTATCTAGGAATGAACCTGGTAGAGCATCCCACACAAACGAATGCTCCACATGCGGGTTTCACATGCCACCAACTCCACATTCACAGGCAACTTCAGCGCCACAGCCGTTTTCAGATAGCCCTCAATGCAAAGGCTCTAGACGCAAATATTGGTGTGAGAGCTAATTCAATCAAGGAAACACTGCATGTTGGTGAAGGGCATATTGAAGAAGGATCAGCCGAGTGGTTCTTGTGGGAGAACAACTCCATTTGGCTCACTAACTTCACACACCATCAGTCTTCCAAGCAGCTCTCAAGGAAACTCAGTTTTCACACTCTATGCTTAGTGCCCTTTGAGTGCATTATCTAGGAATGAACCTGGTAGAGCATCCCACACAAACGAATGCTCCACATGCGGGTTTCACATGCCACCAACTCCACATTCACAGGCAACTTCAGCGACACAGCCGTTTTCAGATAGCCCTCAATGCAAAGGCTGTAGACGCAAATATTGTTGTGAGAGCTAATTCAATCAAGGAAACACTGCATGTTGGTGAAGGGCATATTGAAGAAGGATCAGCCGAGTGGTTCTTGTGGGAGAACAACTCCATTTGGATCACTAACTTCACACACCATCAGGCTTCCAAGCAGCTCTCAAGGAAACTCAGTTTTCACACTCTATGCTTAGTGCCCTTTATATGGCAAGGACTGAAACGAACCTGGTAGAGCATCCCACACAAACGAATGCTCCACATCCGGGTTTCACATGCCACCAACTCCACATTCACAGGCAACTTCAGCGCCACAGCCGTTTTCAGATAGCCCTCAATGCCAAGGCTCTAGACGCAAATATTGGTGTGAGAGCTAATTCAATCAAGGAAACACTGCATGTTGGTGAAGGGCATATTGAAGAAGCATCAGCCGAGTGGTTCTTGTGGGAGAACAACTCCATTTGGCTCACTAACTTCACACGCCATCAGGCTTCCAAGCAGCTCTCAAGGAAACTCAGTTTTCACACTCTATGCTTAGTGCCCTTTTCATGGCAAGGACTGAAATGAACCTGGTAGAGCATCCCACACAAACGAATGCTCCACATGCGGGTTTCACATGCCACCAACTCCACATTCACAGGCAACTTCAGCGCCACAGCCGTTTTCAGATAGCCCTCAATGCAAAGGCTCTAGACGCAAATATTGGTGTGAGAGCTAATTCAATCAAGGAAACACTGCATGTTGGTGAAGGGCATATTGAAGAAGCATCAGCCGAGTGGTTCTTGTGGGAGAACAACTCCATTTGGCTCACTAACTTCACACACCATCAGGCTTCCAAGCAGCTCTCAAGGAAACTCAGTTTTCACACTCTATGCTTAGTGCCCTTTGAGTGCATTATCTAGGAATGAACCTGGTAGAGCATCCCACACAAACGAATGCTCCACATGCGGGTTTCACATGCCACCAACTCCACATTCACAGGCAACTTCAGCGACACAGCCGTTTTCAGATAGCCCTCAATGCAAAGGCTCTAGACTCAAATATTGGTGTGAGAGCTAATTCAATCAAGGAAACACTGCATGTTGGTGAAGGGCATATTGAAGAAGGATCAGCCGAGTGGTTCTTGTGGGAGAACAACTACATTTGGATCACTAACTTCACACACCATCAGGCTTCCAAGCAGCTCTCAAGGAAACTCAGTTTTCACACTCTATGCTTAGTGCCCTTTTCATGGCAAGGACTGAAATGAACCTGGTAGAGCATCCCACACAAACGAATGCTCCACATCCGGGTTTCACATGCCACCAACTCCACATTCACAGGCAACTTCAGCGCCACAGCCGTTTTCAGATAGCCCTCAATGCAAAGGCTCTAGACGCAAATATTGGTGTGAGAGCTAATTCAATCAAGGAAACACTGCATGTTGGTGAAGGGCATATTGAAGAAGCATCAGCCGAGTGGTTCTTGTGGGAGAACAACTCCATTTGGCTCACTAACTTCACACACCATCAGGCTTCCAAGCAGCTCTCAAGGAAACTCAGTTTTCACACTCTATGCTTAATGCCCTTTGAGTGCATTATCTAGGAATGAACCTGGTAGAGCATCCCACACAAACGAATGCTCCACATGCGGGTTTCACATGCCACCAACTCCGCATTCACAGGCAACTTCAGCGACACAGCCGTTTTCAGATAGCCCTCAATGCCAAGGCTCTAGACGCAAATATTGGTGTGAGAGCTAATTCAATCAAGGAAACACTGCATGTTGGTGAAGGGCATATTGAAGAAGCATCAGCCGAGTGGTTCTTGTGGGAGAACAACTCCATTTGGCTCACTAACTTCACACACCATCAGGCTTCCAAGCAGCTCTCAAGGAAACTCAGTTTTCACACTCTATGCTTAGTGCCCTTTGTATGGCTAGGACTGAAATGAACCTGGTAGAGCATCCCACACAAACGAATGCTCCACATGCGGGTTTCACATGCCACCAACTCCACATTCACAGGCAACTTCAGCGCCACAGCCGTTTTCAGATAGCCCTCAATGCAAAGGCTCTAGACGCAAATATTGGTGTGAGAGCTAATTCAATCAAGGAAACACTGCATGTTGGTGAAGGGCATATTGAAGAAGGATCAGCCGAGTGGTTCTTGTGGGAGAACAACTCCATTTGGCTCACTAACTTCACACACCATCAGGCTTCCAAGCAGCTCTCAAGGAAACTCAGTTTTCACACTCTATGCTTAGTGCCCTTTTCATGGCAAGGACTGAAATGAACCTGGTAGAGCATCCCACACAAACGAATGCTCCACATGCGGGTTTCACATGCCACCAACTCCACATTCACAGGCAACTTCAGCGCCACAGCCGTTTTCAGATAGCCCTCAATGCAAAGGCTCTAGACGCAAATATTGGTGTGAGAGCTAATTCAATCAAGGAAACACTGCATGTTGGTGAAGGGCATATTGAAGAAGGATCAGCCGAGTGGTTCTTGTGGGAGAACAACTCCATTTGGCTCACTAACTTCACACACCATCAGGCTTCCAAGCAGCTCTCAAGGAAACTCAGTTTTCACACTCTATGCTTAGTGCCCTTTTCATGGCAAGGACTGAAATGAACCTGGTAGAGCATCCCACACAAACGAATGCTCCACATCCGGGTTTCACATGCCACCAACTCCACATTCACAGGCAACTTCAGCGCCACAGCCGTTTTCAGATAGCCCTCAATGCAAAGGCTCTAGACGCAAATATTGGTGTGAGAGCTAATTCAATCAAGGAAACACTGCATGTTGGTGAAGGGCATATTGAAGAAGGATCAGCCGAGTGGTTCTTGTGGGAGAACAACTCCATTTGGCTCACTAACTTCACACACCATCAGGCTTCCAAGCAGCTCTCAAGGAAACTCAGTTTTCACACTCTATGCTTAGTGCCCTTTGAGTGCATTATCTAGGAATGAACCAGGTAGAGCATCCCACACAAACGAATGCTCCACATGCGGGTTTCACATGCCACCAACTCCACATTCACAGGCAACTTCAGCGCCACAGCCGTTTTCAGATAGCCCTCAATGCAAAGGCTCTAGACGCAAATATTGGTGTGAGAGCTAATTCAATCAAGGAAACACTGCATGTTGGTGAAGGGCATATTGAAGAAGCATCAGCCGAGTGGTTCTTGTGGGAGAACAACTCCATTTGGCTCACTAACTTCACACACCATCAAGCTTCCAAGCAGCTCTCAAGGAAACTCAGTTTTCACACTCTATGCTAAGAGCCCTTTATATGGCTAGGACTGAAATGAACCAGGTAGAGCATCCCACACAAACGAATGCTCCACATGCGGGTTTCACATGCCACCAACTCCACATTCACAGGCAACTTCAGCGCCACAGCCGTTTTCAGATAGCCCTCAATGCAAAGGCTCTAGACGCAAATATTGGTGTGAGAGCTAATTCAATCAAGGAAACACTGCATGTTGGTGAAGGGCATATTGAAGAAGGATCAGCCGAGTGGTTCTTGTGGGAGAACAAC
Organism: Ochotona princeps; assembly: GCF_030435755.1. Lineage (NCBI taxonomy): Eukaryota > Metazoa > Chordata > Mammalia > Lagomorpha > Ochotonidae > Ochotona > Ochotona princeps. The sequence goes on along the minus strand of NW_026700813.1, from coordinate 48,736 downwards.
TCCATTTGGCTCACTAACTTCACACACCATCAGGCTTCCAAGCAGCTCTCAAGGAAACTCAGTTTTCACACTCTATGCTTAGTGCCCTTTTCATGGCAAGGACTGAAATGAACCTGGTAGAGCATCCCACACAAACGAATGCTCCACATCCGGGTTTCACATGCCACCAACTCCACATTCACAGGCAACTTCAGCGCCACAGCCGTTTTCAGATAGCCCTCAATGCAAAGGCTCTAGACGCAAATATTGGTGTGAGAGCTAATTCAATCAAGGAAACACTGCATGTTGGTGAAGGGCATATTGAAGAAGGATCAGCCGAGTGGTTCTTGTGGGAGAACAACTCCATTTGGCTCACTAACGTCACACACCATCAGGCTTCCAAGCAGCTCTCAAGGAAACTCAGTTTTCACACTCTATGCTTAGTGCCCTTTGAGTGCATTATCTAGGAATGAACCTGGTAGAGCATCCCACACAAACGAATGCTCCACATGCGGGTTTCACATGCCACCAACTCCGCATTCACAGGCAACTTCAGCGCCACAGCCGTTTTCAGATAGCCCTCAATGCCAAGGCTCTAGACGCAAATATTGGTGTGAGAGCTAATTCAATCAAGGAAACACTGCATGTTGGTGAAGGGCATATTGAAGAAGCATCAGCCGAGTGGTTCTTGTGGGAGAACAACTCCATTTGGCTCACTAACTTCACACACCATCAGGCTTCCAAGCAGCTCTCAAGGAAACTCAGTTTTCACACTCTATGCTTAGTGCCCTTTGTATGGCTAGGACTGAAATGAACCTGGTAGAGCATCCCACACAAACGAATGCTCCACATGCGGGTTTCACATGCCACCAACTCCACATTCACAGGCAACTTCAGCGCCACAGCCGTTTTCAGATAGCCCTCAATGCAAAGGCTCTAGACGCAAATATTGGTGTGAGAGCTAATTCAATCAAGGAAACACTGCATGTTGGTGAAGGGCATATTGAAGAAGGATCAGCCGAGTGGTTCTTGTGGGAGAACAACTCCATTTGGCTCACTAACTTCACACACCATCAGGCTTCCAAGCAGCTCTCAAGGAAACTCAGTTTTCACACTCTATGCTTAGTGCCCTTTCTTTGGCTAGGACTGAAATGAACCTGGTAGAGCATCCCACACAAACGAATGCTCCACATGCGGGTTTCACATGCCACCAACTCCACATTCACAGGCAACTTCAGCGCCACAGCCGTTTTCAGATAGCCCTCAATGCAAAGGCTCTAGACGCAAATATTTGTGTGAGAGCTAATTCAATCAAGGAAACACTGCATGTTGGTGAAGGGGATATTGAAGAAGGATCAGCCGAGTGGTTCTTGTGGGAGAACAACTCCATTTGGCTCACTAACTTCACACACCATCAGGCTTCCAAGCAGCTCTCAAGGAAACTCAGTTTTCACACTCTATGCTTAGTGCCCTTTATATGGCTAGGACTGAAATGAACCAGGTAGAGCATCGCACACAAACGAATGCTCCACATGCGGGTTTCACATGCCACCAACTCCACATTCACAGGCAACTTCAGCGCCACAGCCGTTTTCAGATAGCCCTCAATGCAAAGGCTCTAGACGCAAATATTGGTGTGAGAGCTAATTCAATCAAGGAAACACTGCATGTTGGTGAAGGGCATATTGAAGAAGGATCAGCCGAGTGGTTCTTGTGGGAGAACAACTCCATTTGGCTCACTAACTTCACACACCATCAGGCTTCCAAGCAGCTCTCAAGGAAACTCAGTTTTCACACTCTATGCTTAGTGCCCTTTGTATGGCTAGGACTGAAATGAACCTGGTAGAGCATCCCACACAAACGAATGCTCCACATGCGGGTTTCACATGCCACCAACTCCACATTTACAGGCAACTTCAGCGCCACAGCCGTTTTCAGATAGCCCTCAATGCAAAGGCTCTAGACGCAAATATTGGTGTGAGAGCTAATTCAATCAAGGAAACACTGCATGTTGGTGAAGGGCATATTGAAGAAGGATCAGCCGAGTGGTTCTTGTGGGAGAACAACTCCATTTGGCTCACTAACTTCACACACCATCAGGCTTCCAAGCAGCTCTCAAGGAAACTCAGTTTTCACACTCTATGCTTAGTGCCCTTTTGAGTGCATTATCTAGGAATGAACCTGGTAGAGCATCCCACACAAACGAATGCTCCACATTCGGGTTTCACATGCCACCAACTCCACATTCACAGGCAACTTCAGCGACACAGCCGTTTTCAGATAGCCCTCAATGCAAAGGCTCTAGACGCAAATATTGGTGTGAGAGCTAATTCAATCAAGGAAACACTGCATGTTGGTGAAGGGCATATTGAAGAAGGATCAGCCGAGTGGTTCTTGTGGGAGAACAACTCCATTTGGCTCACTAACTTCACACACCATCAGGCTTCCAAGCAGCTCTCAAGGAAACTCAGTTTTCACACTCTATGCTTAGTGCCCTTTTCATGGCAAGGACTGAAATGAACCTGGTAGAGCATCCCACACAAACGAATGCTCCACATCCGGGTTTCACATGCCACCAACTCCACATTCACAGGCAACTTCAGCGCCACAGCTGTTTTCAGATAGCCCTCAATGCAAAGGCTCTAGACGCAAATATTGGTGTGAGAGCTAATTCAATCAAGTAAACACTGCATGTTGGTGAAGGGCATATTGAAGAAGCATCAGCCAAGTGGTTCTTGTGGGAGAACAACTCCATTTGGCTCACTAACTTCACACACCATCAGGCTTCCAAGCAGCTCTCAAGGAAACTCAGTTTTCACACTCTATGCTTAGTGCCCTTTGAGTGCATTATCTAGGAATGAACCTGGTAGAGCATCCCACACAAACGAATGCTCCACATGCGGGTTTCACATGCCACCAACTCCACATTCACAGGCAACTTCAGCGCCACAGCCCTTTTCAGATAGCCCTCAATGCAAAGGCTCTAGACGCAAATATTGGTGTGAGAGCTAATTCAATCAAGGAAACACTGCATGTTGGTGAAGGGCATATTGAAGAAGGATCAGCCGAGTGGTTCTTGTGGGAGAACAACTCCATTTGGATCACTAACTTCACACACCATCAGGCTTCCAAGCAGCTCTCAAGGAAACTCAGTTTTCACACTCTATGCTTAGTGCCCTTTTCATGGCAAGGACTGAAATGAACCTGGTAGAGCATCCCACACAAACGAATGCTCCACATCCGGGTTTCACATGCCACCAACTCCACATTCACAGGCAACTTCAGCGCCACAGCCGTTTTCAGATAGCCCTCAATGCCAAGGCTCTAGACGCAAATATTGGTGTGAGAGCCAATTCAATCAAGGAAACACTGCATGTTGGTGAAGGGCATATTGAAGAAGCATCAGCCGAGTGGTTCTTGTGGGAGAACAACTCCATTTGGCTCACTAACTTCACACGCCATCAGGCTTCCAAGCAGCTCTCAAGGAAACTCAGTTTTCACACTCTATGCTTAGTGCCCTTTGTATGGCTAGGACTGAAATGAACCAGGTAGAGCATCCCACACAAACGAATGCTCCACATGCGGGTTTCACATGCCACCAACTCCACATTCACAGGCAACTTCAGCGCCACAGCCGTTTTCAGATAGCCCTCAATGCAAAGGCTCTAGACGCAAATATTGGTGTGAGAGCTAATTCAATCAAGGAAACACTGCATGTTGGTGAAGGGCATATTGAAGAAGGATCAGCCGAGTGGTTCTTGTGGGAGAACAACTCCATTTGGCTCACTAACTTCACACACCATCAGGCTTCCAAGCAGCTCTCAAGGAAACTCAGTTTTCACACTCTATGCTTAGTGCCCTTTGAGTGCATTATCTAGGAATGAACCTGGTAGAGCATCCCACACAAACGAATGCTCCACATGCGGGTTTCACATGCCACCAACTCCACATTCACAGGCAACTTCAGCGACACAGCCGTTTTCAGATAGCCCTCAATGCAAAGGCTCTAGACGCAAATATTGGTGTGAGAGCTAATTCAATCAAGGAAACACTGCATGTTGGTGAAGGGCATATTGAAGAAGGATCAGCCGAGTGGTTCTTGTGGGAGAACAACTACATTTGGATCACTAACTTCACACACCATCAGGCTTCCAAGCAGCTCTCAAGGAAACTCAGTTTTCACACTCTATGCTTAGTGCCCTTTTCATGGCAAGGACTGAAATGAACCTGGTAGAGCATCCCACACAAACGAATGCTCCACATCCGGGTTTCACATGCCACCAACTCCACATTCACAGGCAACTTCAGCGCCACAGCCGTTTTCAGATAGCCCTCAATGCCAAAGGCTCTAGACGCAAATATTGGTGTGAGAGCTAATTCAATCAAGGAAACACTGCATGTTGGTGAAGGGCATATTGAAGAAGCATCAGCCGAGTGGTTCTTGTGGGAGAACAACTCCATTTGGCTCACTAACTTCACACACCATCAGGCTTCCAAGCAGCTCTCAAGGAAACTCAGTTTTCACACTCTATGCTTAGTGCCCTTTGAGTGCATTATCTAGGAATGAACCTGGTAGAGCATCCCACACAAACGAATGCTCCACATGCGGGTTTCACATGCCACCAACTCCACATTCACAGGCAACTTCAGCGACACAGCCGTTTTCAGATAGCCCTCAATACAAAGGCTCTAGACGCAAATATTGGTGTGAGAGCTAATTCAATCAAGGAAACACTGCATGTTGGTGAAGGGCATATTGAAGAAGGATCAGCCGAGTGGTTCTTGTGGGAGAACAACTCCATTTGGCTCACTAACTTCACACACCATCAGGCTTCCAAGCAGCTCTCAAGGAAACTCAGTTTTCACATTCTATGCTTAGTGCCCTTTTCATGGCAAGGACTGAAATGAACCTGGTAGAGCATCCCACACAAACGAATGCTCCACATCCGGGTTTCACATGCCACCAACTCCACATTCACAGGCAACTTCAGCGCCACAGCCGTTTTCAGATAGCCCTCAATGCCAAGGCTCTAGACGCAAATATTGGTGTGAGAGCTAATTCAATCAAGGAAACACTGCATGTTGGTGAAGGGCATATTGAAGAAGCATCAGCCGAGTGGTTCTTGTGGGAGAACAACTCCATTTGGCTCACTAACTTCACACACCATCAGGCTTCCAAGCAGCTCTCAAGGAAACTCAATTTTCACACTCTATGCTTAGTGCCCTTTGTATGGCTAGGACTGAAATGAACCTGGTAGAGCATCCCACACAAACGAATGCTCCACATGCGGGTTTCACATGCCACCAACTCCACATTCACAGGCAACTTCAGCGCCACAGCCGTTTTCAGATAGCCCTCAATGCAAAGGCTCTAGACGCAAATATTGGTGTGAGAGCTAATTCAATCAAGGAAACACTGCATGTTGGTGAAGGGCATATTGAAGAAGGATCAGCCGAGTGGTTCTTGTGGGAGAACAACTCCATTTGGCTCACTAACTTCACACACCATCAGGCTTCCAAGCAGCTCTCAAGGAAACTCAGTTTTCACACTCTATGCTTAGTGCCCTTTCGTTGGCTAGGACTGAAATGAACCTGGTAGAGCATCCCACACAAACGAATGCTCCACATTCGGGTTTCACATGCCACCAACTCCACATTCACAGGCAACTTCAGCGCCACAGCCGTTTTCAGATAGCCCTCAATGCAAAGGCTCTAGACGCAAATATTGGTGTGAGAGCTAATTCAATCAAGGAAACACTGCATGTTGGTGAAGGGCATATTGAAGAAGGATCAGCCGAGTGGTTCTTGTGGGAGAACAACTCCATTTGGCTCACTAACTTCACACACCATCAGGCTTCCAAGCAGCTCTCAAGGAAACTCAGTTTTCACACTCTATGCTTAGTGCCCTTTGAGTGCATTATCTAGGAATGAACCAGGTTGAGCATCCCACACAAACGAATGCTCCACATGCGGGTTTCACATGCCACCAACTCCACATTCACAGGCAACTTCAGCGCCACAGCCGTTTTCAGATAGCCCTCAATGCAAAGGCTCTAGACGCAAATATTGGTGTGAGAGCTAATTCAATCAAGGAAACACTGCATGTTGGTGAAGGGCATATTGAAGAAGGATCAGCCGAGTGGTTCTTGTGGGAGAACAACTCCATTTGGCTCACTAACTTCACACACCATCAGGCTTCCAAGCAGCTCTCAAGGAAACTCAGTTTTCACACTCTATGCTTAGTGCCCTTTGAATGGCTAGGACTGAAATGAACCTGGTAGAGCATCCCACACAAACGAATGCTCCACATCCGGGTTTCACATGCCACCAACTCCACATTCACAGGCAACTTCAGCGCCACAGCCGTTTTCAGATAGCCCTCAATGCAAAGGCTCTAGACGCAAATATTGGTGTGAGAGCTAATTCAATCAAGGAAACACTGCATGTTGGTGAAGGGCATATTGAAGAAGGATCAGCCGAGTGGTTCTTGTGGGAGAACAACTCCATTTGGCTCACTAACTTCACACACCATCAGGCTTCCAAGCAGCTCTCAAGGAAACTCAGTTTTCACACTCTATGCTTAGTGCTCTTTGTATGCCTAGGACTGAAATGATGCTTCTTCAGCCTCCCACACAAACGAATGCACCACATGCGGGTTTCACATTCCACCAACTCCACATTCTCAGGCAACTTCAGTGCCACAGCCGTTTTCAGATAGCCCTCAATGCAAAGGCTCTAGACGCAAATATTGGTGTGAGAGCTAATTCAATCAAGGAAACACTGCATGTTGGTGAAGGGCATATTGAAGAAGTATCAGCCGAGTGGTTCTTGTGGGAGAACAACTCCATTTGGCTCACTAACTTCACACACCATCAGGCTTCCAAGCAGCTCTCAAGGAAACTCAGTTTTCACACTCTATGTTTAGTGCCCATTGAATGCATTATCTAGGAATGAACCTGGTAGAGCATCCCACACAAACGAATGCTCCACATGCGGGTTTCACATGCCACCAACTCCACATTCACAGGCAACTTCAGCGCCACAGCCGTTTTCAGATAGCCCTCAATGCAAAGGCTCTAGACGCAAATATTGGTGTGAGAGCTAATTCAATCAAGGAAACACTGCATGTTGGTGAAGGGCATATTGAAGAAGGATCAAACGAGTGGTTCTTGTGGGATAACAACTCCATTTGGCTCACTAACTTCACACACCATCAGGCTTCCAAGCAGCTCTCAAGGAAACTCAGTTTTCACACTCTATGCTTAGTGCCCTTTGTATGGCTAGGACTGAAATGAACCTGGTAGAGCATCCCACACAAACGAATGCTCCACATGCGGTTTTCACATGCCATCAACTCCACATTCACAGGCAACTTCAGCGCCACACCCGTTTTCAGATAGCCCTCAATGCAAAGGCTCTAGACGCAAATATTGGTGTGAGAGCTAATTCAATCAAGGAAAAACTGCATGTTGGTGAAGGGCATATTGAAGAAGGATCAGCCGAGTGGTTCTTGTGGGAGAACAACTCCATTTGGCTCACTAAATTCACACACCATCAGGCTTCCAAGCAGCTCTCAAGGAAACTCAGTTTTCACACTCTATGCTTAGTGCCCTTTGTATGGCTAGGACTGAAATGAACCTGGTAGAGCATCCCACACAAACGAATGCTCCACATGCGGGTTTCACATGCCACCAACTCCACATTCACAGGCAACTTCAGCGCCACAGCCGTTTTCAGATAGCCCTCAATGCAAAGGCTCTAGACGCAAATATTGGTGTGAGAGCTAATTCAATCAAGGAAACACTGCATGTTGGTGAAGGGCATATTGAAGAAGGATCAGCCGAGTGGTTCTTGTGGGAGAACAACTCCATTTGGCTTACTAACTTCACACACCATCAGGCTTCCAAGCAGCTCTCAAGGAAACTCAGTTTTCACACTCTATGCTTAGTGCCCATTGAATGCATTATCTAGGATTGAACCTGGTAGAGCATCCCACACAAACGAATGCTCCACATGCGGGTTTCACATGCCACCAACTCCACATTCACAGGCAACTTCAGCGCCACAGCCGTTTTCAGATAGCCCTCAATGCAAAGGCTCTAGACGCAAATATTGGTGTGAGAGCTAATTCAATCAAGGAAACACTGCATGTTGGTGAAGGGCATATTGAAGAAGGATCAGCCGAGTGGTTCTTGTGGGAGAACAACTCCATTTGGCTCACTAACTTCACACGCCATCAGGCTTCCAAGCAGCTCTCAAGGAAACTCAGTTTTCACACTCTATGCTTAGTGCCCTTTGTATGGCTAGGACTGAAATGAACCAGGTAGAGCATCCCACACAAACGAATGCTCCACATGCGGGTTTCACATGCCACCAACTCCACATTCACAGGCAACTTCAGCGCCACAGCCGTTTTCAGATAGCCCTCAATGCAAAGGCTCTAGACGCAAATATTGGTGTGAGAGCTAATTCAATCAAGGAAACACTGCATGTTGGTGAAGGGCATATTGAAGAAGCATCAGCCGAGTGGTTCTTGTGGGAGAACAACTCCATTTGGCTCACTAACTTCACACACCATCAGGCTTCCAAGCAGCTCTCAAGGAAACTCAGTTTTCACACTCTATGCTTAGTGCCCTTTGAGTGCATTATCTAGGAATGAACCTGGTAGAGCATCCCACACAAACGAATGCTCCACATGCGGGTTTCACATGCCACCAACTCCACATTCACAGGCAACTTCAGCGACACAGCCGTTTTCAGATAGCCCTCAATGCAAAGGCTCTAGACGCAAATATTGGTGTGAGAGCTAATTCAATCAAGGAAATACTGCATGTTGGTGAAGGGCATATTGAAGAAGGATCAGCCGAGTGGTTCTTGTGGGAGAACAACTCCATTTGGATCACTAACTTCACACACCATCAGGCTTCCAAGCAGCTCTCAAGGAAACTCAGTTTTCACACTCTATGCTTAGTGCCCTTTTCATGGCAAGGACTGAAATGAACCTGGTAGAGCATCCCACACAAACGAATGCTCCACATCCGGGTTTCACATGCCACCAACTCCACATTCACAGGCAACTTCAGCGCCACAGCCGTTTTCAGATAGCCCTCAATGCCAAAGGCTCTAGACGCAAATATTGGTGTGAGAGCTAATTCAATCAAGGAAACACTGCATGTTGGTGAAGGGCATATTGAAGAAGCATCAGCCGAGTGGTTCTTGTGGGAGAACAACTCCATTTGGCTCACTAACTTCACACACCATCAGGCTTCCAAGCAGCTCTCAAGGAAACTCAGTTTTCACACTCTATGCTTAGTGCCCTTTGAGTGCATTATCTAGGAATGAACCTGGTAGAGCATCCCACACAAACGAATGCTCCACATGCGGGTTTCACATGCCACCAACTCCACATTCACAGGCAACTTCAGCGACACAGCCGTTTTCAGATAGCCCTCAATACAAAGGCTCTAGACGCAAATATTGGTGTGAGAGCTAATTCAATCAAGGAAACACTGCATGTTGGTGAAGGGCATATTGAAGAAGGATCAGCCGAGTGGTTCTTGTGGGAGAACAACTACATTTGGATCACTAACTTCACACACCATCAGGCTTCCAAGCAGCTCTCAAGGAAACTCAGTTTTCACACTCTATGCTAGTGCCCTTTTCATGGCAAGGACTGAAATGAACCTGGTAGAGCATCCCACACAAACGAATGCTCCACATCCGGGTTTCACATGCCACCAACTCCACATTCACAGGCAACTTCAGCGCCACAGCCGTTTTCAGATAGCCCTCAATGCCAAGGCTCTAGACGCAAATATTGGTGTGAGAGCTAATTCAATCAAGGAAACACTGCATGTTGGTGAAGGGCATATTGAAGAAGCATCAGCCGAGTGGTTCTTGTGGGAGAACAACTCCATTTGGCTCACTAACTTCACACACCATCAGGCTTCCAAGCAGCTCTCAAGGAAACTCAGTTTTCACACTCTATGCTTAGTGCCCTTTGTATGGCTAGGACTGAAATGAACCTGGTAGAGCATCCCACACAAACGAATGCTCCACATGCGGGTTTCACATGCCACCAACTCCACATTCACAGGCAACTTCAGCGCCACAGCCGTTTTCAGATAGCCCTCAATGCAAAGGCTCTAGACGCAAATATTGGTGTGAGAGCTAATTCAATCAAGGAAACACTGCATGTTGGTGAAGGGCATATTGAAGAAGGATCAGCCGAGTGGTTCTTGTGGGAGAACAACTCCATTTGGCTCACTAACTTCACACACCATCAGGCTTCCAAGCAGCTCTCAAGGAAACTCAGTTTTCACACTCTATGCTTAGTGCCCTTTCTTTGGCTAGGACTGAAATGAACCTGGTAGAGCATCCCACACAAACGAATGCTCCACATTCGGGTTTCACATGCCACCAACTCCACATTCACAGGCAACTTCAGCGCCACAGCCGTTTTCAGATAGCCCTCAATGCAAAGGCTCTAGACGCAAATATTTGTGTGAGAGCTAATTCAATCAAGGAAACACTGCATGTTGGTGAAGGGCATATTGAAGAAGGATCAGCCGAGTGGTTCTTGTGGGAGAACAACTCCATTTGGCTCACTAACTTCACACACCATCAGGCTTCCAAGCAGCTCTCAAGGAAACTCAGTTTTCACACTGTATGCTTAGTGCCCTTTGTATCGCTAGGACTGAAATAAACCTGGTAGAGCATCCCACACAAACGAATGCTCCACATGCGGGTTTCACATGCCACCAACTCCACATTCACAGGCAACTTCAGCGCCACAGCCGTTTTCAGATAGCCCTCAATGCAAAGGCTCTAGACGCAAATATTGGTGTGAGAGCTAATTCAATCAAGGAAACACTGCATGTTGGTGAAGGGCATATTGAAGAAGGATCAGCCGAGTGGTTCTTGTGGGAGAACAACTCCATTTGGCTCACTAACTTCACACACCATCAGGCTTCCAAGCAGCTCTCAAGGAAACTCAGTTTTCACACTCTATGCTTAGTGCCCTTTGTATGGCTAGGACTGAAATGAACCTGGTAGAGCATCCCACACAAACGAATGCTCCACATCCGGGTTTCACATGCCACCAACTCCACATTCACAGGCAACTTCAGCGCCACAGCCGTTTTCAGATAGCCCTCAATGCAAAGGCTCTAGACGCAAATATTGGTGTGAGAGCTAATTCAATCAAGGAAACACTGCATGTTGGTGAAGGGCATATTGAAGAAGGATCAGCCGAGTGGTTCTTGTGGGAGAACAACTCCATTTGGCTCACTAACTTCACACACCATCAGGCTTCCAAGCAGCTCTCAAGGAAACTCAGTTTTCACACTCTATGCTTAGTGCTCTTTGTATGCCTAGGACTGAAAGGATGCTTCTTCAGCCTCCCACACAAACGAATGCACCACATGCGGGTTTCACATTCCACCAACTCCACATTCACAGGCAACTTCAGTGCCACAGCCGTTTTCAGATAGCCCTCAATGCAAAGGCTCTAGACGCAAATATTGGTGTGAGAGCTAATTCAATCAAGGAAACACTGCATGTTGGTGAAGGGCATATTGAAGAAGTATCAGCCGAGTGGTTCTTGTGGGAGAACAACTCCATTTGGCTCACTAACTTCACACACCATCAGGCTTCCAAGCAGCTCTCAAGGAAACTCAGTTTTCACACTCTATGTTTAGTGCCCATTGAATGCATTATCTAGGAATGAACCTGGTAGAGCATCCCACACAAACGAATGCTCCACATGCGGGTTTCACATGCCACCAACTCCACATTCACAGGCAACTTCAGTGCCACAGCCGTTTTCAGATAGCCCTCAATGCAAAGGCTCTAGACGCAAATATTGGTGTGAGAGCTAATTCAATCAAGGAAACACTGCATGTTGGTGAAGGGCATATTGAAGAAGGATCAAACGAGTGGTTCTTGTGGGATAACAACTCCATTTGGCTCACTAACTTCACACACCATCAGGCTTCCAAGCAGCTCTCAAGGAAACTCAGTTTTCACACTCTATGCTTAGTGCCCATTGAATGCATTATCTAGGATTGAACCTGGTAGAGCATCCCACACAAACGAATGCTCCACATGCGGGTTTCACATGCCACCAACTCCACATTCACAGGCAACTTCAGCGCCACAGCCGTTTTCAGATAGCCCTCAATGCAAAGGCTCTAGACGCAAATATTGGTGTGAGAGCTAATTCAATCAAGGAAACACTGCATGTTGGTGAAGGGCATATTGAAGAAGGATCAGCCGAGTGGTTCTTGTGGGAGAACAACTCCATTTGGCTCACTAACTTCACACGCCATCAGGCTTCCAAGCAGCTCTCAAGGAAACTCAGTTTTCACACTCTATGCTTAGTGCCCTTTGTATGGCTAGGACTGAAATGAACCAGGTAGAGCATCCCACACAAACGAATGCTCCACATGCGGGTTTCACATGCCACCAACTCCACATTCACAGGCAACTTCAGCGCCACAGCCGTTTTCAGATAGCCCTCAATGCAAAGGCTCTAGACGCAAATATTGGTGTGAGAGCTAATTCAATCAAGGAAACACTGCATGTTGGTGAAGGGCATATTGAAGAAGGATCAGCCGAGTGGTTCTTGTGGGAGAACAACTCCATTTGGCTCACTAACTTCACACACCATCAGGCTTCCAAGCAGCTCTCAAGGAAACTCAGTTTTCAAACTCTATGCTTAGTGCCCTTTGTATGGCTAGGACTGAAATGAACCTGGTAGAGCATCCCACACAAACGAATGCTCCACATGCGGGTTTCACATGCCACCAACTCCACATTCACAGGCAACTTCAGCGCCACAGCCGTTTTCAGATAGCCCTCAATGCAAAGGCTCTAGACGCAAATATTGGTGTGAGAGCTAATTCAATCAAGGAAACACTGCATGTTGGTGAAGGGCATATTGAAGAAGGATCAGCCGAGTGGTTCTTGTGGGAGAACAACTCCATTTGGCTCACTAACTTCACACACCATCAGGCTTCCAAGCAGCTCTCAAGGAAACTCAGTTTTCACACTCTATGCTTAGTGCCCTTTCTTTGGCTAGGACTGAAATGAACCTGGTAGAGCATCCCACACAAACGAATGCTCCACATTCGGGTTTCACATGCCACCAACTCCACATTCACAGGCAACTTCAGCGCCACAGCCGTTTTCAGATAGCCCTCAATGCAAAGGCTCTAGACGCAAATATTTGTGTGAGAGCTAATTCAATCAAGGAAACACTGCATGTTGGTGAAGGGCATATTGAAGAAGGATCAGCCGAGTGGTTCTTGTGGGAGAACAACTCCATTTGGCTCACTAACTTCACACACCATCAGGCTTCCAAGCAGCTCTCAAGGAAACTCAGTTTTCACACTGTATGCTTAGTGCCCTTTGTATCGCTAGGACTGAAATAAACCTGGTAGAGCATCCCACACAAACGAATGCTCCACATGCGGGTTTCACATGCCACCAACTCCACATTCACAGGCAACTTCAGCGCCACAGCCGTTTTCAGATAGCCCTCAATGCAAAGGCTCTAGACGCAAATATTGGTGTGAGAGCTAATTCAATCAAGGAAACACTGCATGTTGGTGAAGGGCATATTGAAGAAGGATCAGCCGAGTGGTTCTTGTGGGAGAACAACTCCATTTGGCTCACTAACTTCACACACCATCAGGCTTCCAAGCAGCTCTCAAGGAAACTCAGTTTTCACACTCTATGCTTAGTGCACTTTGTATGGCTAGGACTGAAATGAACCTGGTAGAGCATCCCACACAAACGAATGCTCCACATGCGGGTTTCACATGCCACCAACTCCACATTCACAGGCAACTTCAGCGACACAGCCGTTTTCAGATAGCCCTCAATGCCAAGGCTCTAGACGCAAATATTGGTGTGAGAGCTAATTCAATCAAGGAAACACTGCATGTTGGTGAAGGGCATATTGAAGAAGGATCAGCCGAGTGGTTCTTGTGGGAGAACAACTCCATTTGGCTCACTAACTTCACACACCATCAGGCTTCCAAGCAGCTCTCAAGGAAACTCAGTTTTCACACTCTATGCTTAGTGCTCTTTGTATGCCTAGGACTGAAATGATGCTTCTTCAGCCTCCCACACAAACGAATGCACCACATGCGGGTTTCACATTCCACCAACTCCACATTCACAGGCAACTTCAGTGCCACAGCCGTTTTCAGATAGCCCTTAATGCAAAGGCTCTAGACGCAAATATTGGTGTGAGAGCTAATTCAATCAAGGAAACACTGCATGTTGGTGAAGGGCATATTGAAGAAGGATCAGCCGAGTGGTTCTTGTGGGAGAACAACTCCATTTGGCTCACTAACTTCACACACCATCAGGCTTCCAAGCAGCTCTCAAGGAAACTCAGTTTTCACACTCTATGTTTAGTGCCCATTGAATGCATTATCTAGGAATGAACCTGGTAGAGCATCCCACACAAACGAATGCTCCACATGCGGGTTTCACATGCCACCAACTCCACATTCACAGGCAACTTCAGCGCCACAGCCGTTTTCAGATAGCCCTCAATGCAAAGGCTCTAGACGCAAATATTGGTGTGAGAGCTAATTCAATCAAGGAAACACTGCATGTTGGTGAAGGGCATATTGAAGAAGGATCAAACGAGTGGTTCTTGTGGGATAACAACTCCATTTGGCTCACTAACTTCACACACCATCAGGCTTCCAAGCAGCTCTCAAGGAAACTCAGTTTTCACACTCTATGCTTAGTGCCCTTTGTATGGCTAGGACTGAAATGAACCTGGTAGAGCATCCCACACAAACGAATGCTCCACATGCGGTTTTCACATGCCATCAACTCCACATTCACAGGCAACTTCAGCGCCACAGCCGTTTTCAGATAGCCCTCAATGCAAAGGCTCTAGACGCAAATATTGGTGTGAGAGCTAATTCAATCAAGGAAAAACTGCATGTTGGTGAAGGGCATATTGAAGAAGGATCAGCCGAGTGGTTCTTGTGGGAGAACAACTCCATTTGGCTCACTAACTTCACACACTATCAGGCTTCCAAGCAGCTCTCAAGGAAACTCAGTTTTCACACTCTATGCTTAGTGCCCTTTGTAAGGCTAGGACTGAAATGAACCAGGTAGAGCATCCCACACAAACGAATGCTCCACATGCGGGTTTCACATGCCACCAACTCCACATTCACAGGCAACTTCAGCGCCACAGCCGTTTTCAGATAGCCCTCAATGCAAAGGCTCTAGACGCAAATATTGGTGTGAGAGCTAATTCAATCAAGGAAACACTGCATGTTGGTGAAGGGCATATTGAAGAAGGATCAGCCGAGTGGTTCTTGTGGGAGAACAACTCCATTTGGCTCACTAACTTCACACACCATCAGGCTTCCAAGCAGCTCTCAAGGAAACTCAGTTTTCACACTCTATGCTTAGTGCCCATTGAATGCATTATCTAGGATTGAACCTGGTAGAGCATCCCACACAAACGAATGCTCCACATGGGGGTTTCACATGCCACCAACTCCACATTCACAGGCAACTTCAGCGCCACAGCCGTTTTCAGATAGCCCTCAATGCAAAGGCTCTAGACGCAAATATTGGTGTGAGAGCTAATTCAATCAAGGAAACACTGCATGTTGGTGAAGGGCATATTGAAGAAGGATCAGCCGAGTGGTTCTTGTGGGAGAACAACTCCATTTGGCTCACTAACTTCACACACCATCAGGCTTCCAAGCAGCTCTCAAGGAAACTCAGTTTTCACACTCTATGCTTAGTGCCCTTTGTAAGGCTAGGACTGAAATGAACCAGGTAGAGCATCCCACACAAACGAATGCTCCACATGCGGGTTTCACATGCCACCAACTCCACATTCACAGGCAACTTCAGCGCCACAGCCGTTTTCAGATAGCCCTCAATGCAAAGGCTCTAGACGCAAATATTGGTGTGAGAGCTAATTCAATCAAGGAAACACTGCATGTTGGTGAAGGGCATATTGAAGAAGGATCAGCCGAGTGGTTCTTGTGGGAGAACAACTCCATTTGGCTCACTAACTTCACACACCATCAGGCTTCCAAGCAGCTCTCAAGGAAACTCAGTTTTCACACTCTATGCTTAGTGCCCATTGAATGCATTATCTAGGATTGAACCTGGTAGAGCATCCCACACAAACGAATGCTCCACATGCGGGTTTCACATGCCACCAACTCCACATTCACAGGCAACTTCAGCGCCACAGCCGTTTTCAGATAGACCTCAATGCAAAGGCTCTAGACGCAAATATTGGTGTGAGAGCTAATTCAATCAAGGAAACACTGCATGTTGGTGAAGGGCATATTGAAGAAGGATCAGCCGAGTGGTTCTTGTGGGAGAACAACTCCATTTGGCTCACTAACTTCACACACCATCAGGCTTCCAAGCAGCTCTCAAGGAAACTCAGTTTTCACACTCTATGCTTAGTGCTCTTTGTATGCCTAGGACTGAAATGATGCTTCTTCAGCCTCCCACACAAACGAAAGCTCCACATGCGGGTTTCACATGCCACCAACTCCAAATTGACAGGCAACTTCAGCGCCACAGCCGTTTTCAGATAGCCCTCAATGCAAAGGCTCTAGACGCAAATATTGGTGTGAGAGCTAATTCAATCAAGGAAACACTGCATGTTGGTGAAGGGCATATTGAAGAAGGATCAGCCGAGTGGTTCTTGTGGGAGAACAACTCCATTTGGCTCACTAACTTCACACACCATCAGGCTTCCAAGCAGCTCTCAAGGAAACTCAGTTTTCACACTCTATGTTTGTGCCCATTGAATGCATTATCTAGGAATGAACCTGGTAGAGCATCCCACGCAAACGAATGCTCCACATGCGGGTTTCACATGCCACCAACTCCACATTCACAGGCAACTTCAGCGCCACAGCCGTTTTCAGATAGCCCTCAATGCAAAGGCTCTAGACGCAAATATTGGTGTGAGAGCTAATTCAATCAAGGAAACACTGCATGTTGGTGAAGGGCATATTGAAGAAGGATCAAACGAGTGGTTCTTGTGGGAGAACAACTCCATTTGGCTCACTAACTTCACACACCATCAGGCTTCCAAGCAGCTCTCAAGGAAACTCAGTTTTCACACTCTATGCTTAGTGCTCTTTGTGTGCCTAGGACTGAAACGATGCTTCTTCAGCATCCCACACAAACGAATGCGCCACATGCGGGTTTCACATGCCACCAACTCCACATTCACAGGCAACTTCAGCGCCACAGCCGTTTTCAGATAGCCCTCAATGCAAAGGCTCTAGACGCAAATATTGGTGTGAGAGCTAATTCAATCAAGGAAACACTGCATGTTGGTGAAGGGCATATTGAAGAAGGATCAGCCGAGTGGTTCTTGTGGGAGAACAACTCCATTTGGCTCACTAACTTCACACACCATCAGGCTTCCAAGCAGCTCTCAAGGAAACTCAGTTTTCACACTCTATGCTTAGTGCCCTTTGTATGGCTAGGACTGAAATGAACCTGGTAGAGCATCCCACACAAACGAATGCTCCACATGCGGGTTTCACATGCCACCAACTCCACATTCACAGGCAACTTCAGCGCCACAGCCGTTTGCAGATAGCCCTCAATGCAAAGGCTCTAGACGCAAATATTGGTGTGAGAGCTAATTCAATCAAGGAAAAACTGCATGTTGGTGAAGGGCATATTGAAGAAGGATCAGCCGAGTGGTTCTTGTGGGAGAACAACTCCATTTGGCTCACTAACTTCACACACCATCAGGCTTCCAAGCAGCTCTCAAGGAAACTCAGTTTTCACACTCTATGCTTAGTGCCCTTTGTAAGGCTAGGACTGAAATGAACCAGGTAGAGCATCCCACACAAACGAATGCTCCACATGCGGGTTTCACATGCCACCAACTCCACATTCACAGGCAACTTCAGCGCCACAGCCGTTTTCAGATAGCCCTCAATGCAAAGGCTCTAGACGCAAATATTGGTGTGAGAGCTAATTCAATCAAGGAAACACTGCATGTTGGTGAAGGGCATATTGAAGAAGGATCAGCCGAGTGGTTCTTGTGGGAGAACAACTCCATTTGGCTCACTAACTTCACACACCATCAGGCTTCCAAGCAGCTCTCAAGGAAACTCAGTTTTCACACTATATGTTTAGTGCCCATTGAATGCATTATCTAGGATTGAACCTGGTAGAGCATCCCACACAAACGAATGCTCCACATGCGGGTTTCACATGCCACCAACTCCACATTCACAGGCAACTTCAGCGCCACAGCCGTTTTCAGATAGCCCTCAATGCAAAGGCTCTAGACGCAAATATTGGTGTGAGAGCTAATTCAATCAAGGAAACACTGCATGTTGGTGAAGGGCATATTGAAGAAGGATCAGCCGAGTGGTTCTTGTGGGAGAACAACTCCATTTGGCTCACTAACTTCACACACCATCAGGCTTCCAAGCAGCTCTCAAGGAAACTCAGTTTTCACATTCTATGCTTAGTGCCCTTTGTATGGCTAGGACTGAAATGAACCTGGTAGAGCATCCCACACAAACGAATGCTCCACATGTGGGTTTCACATGCCACCAACTCCACATTCACAGGCAACTTCAGCGCCACAGCCGTTTTCAGATAGCCCTCAATGCAAAGGCTCTAGACGCAAATATTGGTGTGAGAGCTAATTCAATCAAGGAAACACTGCATGTTGGTGAAGGGCATATTGAAGAAGGATCAGCCGAGTGGTTCTTGTGGGAGAACAACTCCATTTGGCTCACTAACTTCACACACCATCAGGCTTCCAAGCAGCTCTCAAGGAAACTCAGTTTTCACACTCTATGCTTAGTGCTCTTTGTGTGCCTAGGACTGAAACGATGCTTCTTCAGCATCCCACACAAACGAATGCGCCACATGCGGGTTTCACATGCCACCAACTCCACATTCACAGGCAACTTCAGCGCCACAGCCGTTTTCAGATAGCCCTCAATGCAAAGGCTCTAGACGCAAATATTGGTGTGAGAGCTAATTCAATCAAGGAAACACTGCATGTTGGTGAAGGGCATATTGAAGAAGGATCAGCCGAGTGGTTCTTGTGGGAGAACAACTCCATTTGGCTCACTAACTTCACACACCATCAGGCTTCCAAGCAGCTCTCAAGGAAACTCAGTTTTCACACTCTATGCTTAGTGCCCTTTGTATGGCTAGGACTGAAATGAACCTGGTAGAGCATCCCACACAAACGAATGCTCCACATGCGGGTTTCACATGCCACCAACTCCACATTCACAGGCAACTTCAGCGCCACAGCCGTTTGCAGATAGCCCTCAATGCAAAGGCTCTAGACGCAAATATTGGTGTGAGAGCTAATTCAATCAAGGAAAAACTGCATGTTGGTGAAGGGCATATTGAAGAAGGATCAGCCGAGTGGTTCTTGTGGGAGAACAACTCCATTTGGCTCACTAACTTCACACACCATCAGGCTTCCAAGCAGCTCTCAAGGAAACTCAGTTTTCACACTCTATGCTTAGTGCCCTTTGTAAGGCTAGGACTGAAATGAACCAGGTAGAGCATCCCACACAAACGAATGCTCCACATGCGGGTTTCACATGCCACCAACTCCACATTCACAGGCAACTTCAGCGCCACAGCCGTTTTCAGATAGCCCTCAATGCAAAGGCTCTAGACGCAAATATTGGTGTGAGAGCTAATTCAATCAAGGAAACACTGCATGTTGGTGAAGGGCATATTGAAGAAGGATCAGCCGAGTGGTTCTTGTGGGAGAACAACTCCATTTGGCTCACTAACTTCACACACCATCAGGCTTCCAAGCAGCTCTCAAGGAAACTCAGTTTTCACACTATATGTTTAGTGCCCATTGAATGCATTATCTAGGATTGAACCTGGTAGAGCATCCCACACAAACGAATGCTCCACATGCGGGTTTCACATGCCACCAACTCCACATTCACAGGCAACTTCAGCGCCACAGCCGTTTTCAGATAGCCCTCAATGCAAAGGCTCTAGACGCAAATATTGGTGTGAGAGCTAATTCAATCAAGGAAACACTGCATGTTGGTGAAGGGCATATTGAAGAAGGATCAGCCGAGTGGTTCTTGTGGGAGAACAACTCCATTTGGCTCACTAACTTCACACACCATCAGGCTTCCAAGCAGCTCTCAAGGAAACTCAGTTTTCACATTCTATGCTTAGTGCCCTTTGTATGGCTAGGACTGAAATGAACCAGGTAGAGCATCCCACACAAACGAATGCTCCACATGTGGGTTTCACATGCCACCAACTCCACATTCACAGGCAACTTCAGCGCCACAGCCGTTTTCAGATAGCCCTCAATGCAAAGGCTCTAGACGCAAATATTGGTGTGAGAGCTAATTCAATCAAGGAAACACTGCATGTTGGTGAAGGGCATATTGAAGAAGGATCAGCCGAGTGGTTCTTGTGGGAGAACAACTCCATTTGGCTCACTAACTTCACACACCATCAGGCTTCCAAGCAGCTCTCAAGGAAACTCAGTTTTCACACTCTATGCTTAGTGCACTTTGAGTGCATTATCTAGGAATGAACCTGGTAGAGCATCCCACACAAACGAATGCTCCACATGCGGGTTTCACATGCCACCAACTCCACATTCACAGGCAACTTCAGCGACACAGCCGTTTTCAGATAGCCCTCAATGCAAAGGCTCTAGACGCAAATATTGGTGTGAGAGCTAATTCAATCAAGGAAACACTGCATGTTGGTGAAGGGCATATTGAAGAAGGATCAGCCGAGTGGTTCTTGTGGGAGAACAACTCCATTTGGCTCACTAACTTCACACACCATCAGGCTTCCAAGCAGCTCTCAAGGAAACTCAGTTTTCACACTCTATGCTTAGTGCCCTTTATATGGCTAGGACTGAAATGAACCAGGTAGAGCATCCCACACAAACGAATGCTCTACATGCGGGTTTCACATGCCACCAACTCCACATTCACAGGCAACTTCACCGCCACAGCCGTTTTCAGATAGCCCTCAATGCAAAGGCTCTAGACGCAAATATTGGTGTGAGAGCTAATTCAATCAAGGAAACACTGCATGTTGGTGAAGGGCATATTGAAGAAGGATCAGCCGAGTGGGTCTTGTGGGAGAACAACTCCATTTGGCTCACTAACTTCACACACCATCAGGCTTCCAAGCAGCTCTCAAGGAAACTCAGTTTTCACACTCTATGCTTAGTGCTCTTTGTGTGCCTAGGACTGAAACGATGCTTCTTCAGCATCCCACACAAACGAATGCGCCACATGCGGGTTTCACATGCCATCAACTCCACATTCACAGGCAACTTCAGCGCCACAGCCGTTTTCAGATAGCCCTCAATGCAAAGGCTCTAGACGCAAATATTGGTGTGAGAGCTAATTCAATCAAGGAAAAACTGCATGTTGGTGAAGGGCATATTGAAGAAGGATCAGCCGAGTGGTTCTTGTGGGAGAACAACTCCATTTGGCTCACTAACTTCACACACCATCAGGCTTCCAAGCAGCTCTCAAGGAAACTCAGGTTTCACACTCTATGCTTAGTGCCCTTTTTAAGGCTAGGACTGAAATGAACCAGGTAGAGCATCCCACACAAACGAATGCTCCACATGCGGGTTTCACATGCCACCAACTCCACATTCACAGGCAACTTCAGCGCCACAGCCGTTTTCAGATAGCCCTCAATGCAAAGGCTCTAGACGCAAATATTGGTGTGAGAGCTAATTCAATCAAGGAAACACTGCATGTTGGTGAAGGGCATATTGAAGAAGGATCAGCCGAGTGGTTCTTGTGGGAGAACAACTCCATTTGGCTCACTAACTTCACACACCATCAGGCTTCCAAGCAGCTCTCAAGGAAACTCAGGTTTCACACTCTATGCTTAGTGCCCTTTGTAAGGCTAGGACTGAAATGAACCAGGTAGAGCATCCCACACAAACGAATGCTCCACATGCGGGTTTCACATGCCACCAACTCCACATTCACAGGCAACTTCAGCGCCACAGCCGTTTTCAGATAGCCCTCAATGCAAAGGCTCTAGACGCAAATATTGGTGTGAGAGCTAATTCAATCAAGGAAACACTGCATGTTGGTGAAGGGCATATTGAAGAAGGATCAGCCGAGTGGTTCTTGTGGGAGAACAACTCCATTTGGATCACTAACTTCACACACCATCAGGCTTCCAAGCAGCTCTCAAGGAAACTCAGTTTTCACACTCTATGCTTAGTGCCCATTGAATGCATTATCTAGGATTGAACCTGGTAGAGCATCCCACACAAACGAATGCTCCACATGCGGGTTTCACATGCCACCAACTCCACATTCACAGGCAACTTCAGCGCCACAGCCGTTTTCAGATAGCCCTCAATGCAAAGGCTCTAGACGCAAATATTGGTGTGAGAGCTAATTCAATCAAGGAAACACTGCATGTTGGTGAAGGGCATATTGAAGAAGGATCAGCCGAGTGGTTCTTGTGGGAGAATAACTCCATTTGGCTCACTAACTTCACACACCATCAGGCTTCCAAGCAGCTCTCAAGGAAACTCAGTTTTCACACTCTATGCTTAGTGCTCTTTGTATGCCTAGGACTGAAATGATGCTTCTTCAGCCTCCCACACAAACGAATGCACCACATGCGGGTTTCACATGCCACCAACTCCACATTCACAGGCAACTTCAGCGCCACAGCCGTTTTCAGATAGCCCTCAATGCAAAGGCTCTAGACGCAAATATTGGTGTGAGAGCTAATTCAATCAAGGAAACACTGCATGTTGGTGAAGGGCATATTGAAGAAGGATCAGCCGAGTGGTTCTTGTGGGAGAACAACTCCATTTGGCTCACTAACTTCACACACCATCAGGCTTCCAAGCAGCTCTCAAGGAAACTCAGTTTTCACACTCTATGCTTAGTGACCTTTCACTGCATTATCTAGGAATGAACCTGGTAGAGCATCCCACGCAAACGAATGCTCCACATGCGGGTTTCACATGCCACCAACTCCACATTCACAGGCAACTTCAGCGCCACAGCCGTTTTCAGATAGCCCACAATGCAAAGGCTCTAGACGCAAATATTGGTGTGAGAGCTAATTCAATCAAGGAAACACTGCATGTTGGTGAAGGGCATATTGAAGAAGGATCAGCCGAGTGGTTCTTGTGGGAGAACAACTCCATTTGGCTCACTAACTTCACACACCATCAGGCTTCCAAGCAGCTCTCAAGGAAACTCAGTTTTCACACTCTATGCTTAGTGCCCATTGAATGCATTATCTAGGATTGAACCTGGTAGAGCATCCCACACAAACGAATGCTCCACATGCGGGTTTCACATGCCACCAACTCCACATTCACAGGCAACTTCAGCGCCACAGCCGTTTTCAGATAGCCCTCAATGCAAAGGCTCTAGACGCAAATATTGGTGTGAGAGCTAATTCAATCAAGGAAACACTGCATGTTGGTGAAGGGCATATTGAAGAAGGATCAGCCGAGTGGTTCTTGTGGGAGAACAACTCCATTTGGCTCACTAACTTCACACACCATCAGGCTTCCAAGCAGCTCTCAAGGAAACTCAGTTTTCACACTCTATGCTTAGTGCTCTTTGTATGCCTAGGACTGAAATGATGCTTCTTCAGCCTCCCACACAAACGAATGCACCACATGCGGGTTTCACATGCCACCAACTCCAAATTGACAGGCAACTTCAGCGCCACAGCCGTTTTCAGATAGCCCTCAATGCAAAGGCTCTAGACGCAAATATTGGTGTGAGAGCTAATTCAATCAAGGAAACACTGCATGTTGGTGAAGGGCATATTGAAGAAGGATCAGCCGAGTGGTTCTTGTGGGAGAACAACTCCATTTGGCTCACTAACTTCACACACCATCAGGCTTCCAAGCAGCTCTCAAGGAAACTCAGTTTTCACACTCTATGTTTGTGCCCATTGAATGCATTATCTAGGAATGAACCTGGTAGAGCATCCCACACAAACGAATGCTCCACATGCGGGTTTCACATGCCACCAACTCCACATTCACAGGCAACTTCAGCGCCACAGCCGTTTTCAGATAGCCCTCAATGCAAAGGCTCTAGACGCAAATATTGGTGTGAGAGCTAATTCAATCAAGGAAACACTGCATGTTGGTGAAGGGCATATTGAAGAAGGATCAGCCGAGTGGTTCTTGTGGGAGAACAACTCCATTTGGCTCACTAACTTCACACACCATCAGGCTTCCAAGCAGCTCTCAAGGAAACTCAGTTTTCACACTCTATGCTTAGTGCCCTTTGTATGGCTAGGACTGAAATGAACCAGGTAGAGCATCCCACACAAACGAATGCTCCACATGCGGGTTTCACATGCCACCAACTCCACATTCACAGGCAACTTCAGCGCCACAGCCGTTTTCAGATAGCCCTCAATGCAAAGGCTCTAGACGCAAATATTGGTGTGAGAGCTAATTCAATCAAGGAAACACTGCATGTTGGTGAAGGGCATATTGAAGAAGGATCAGCCGAGTGGTTCTTGTGGGAGAACAACTCCATTTGGCTCACTAACTTCACACACCATCAGGCTTCCAAGCAGCTCTCAAGGAAACTCAGTTTTCACACTCTATGTTTAGTGCCCATTGAATGCATTATCTAGGATTGAACCTGGTAGAGCATCCCACACAAACGAATGCTCCACATGCGGGTTTCACATGCCACCAACTCCACATTCACAGGCAACTTCAGCGCCACAGCCGTTTTCAGATAGCCCTCAATGCAAAGGCTCTAGACGCAAATATTGGTGTGAGAGCTAATTCAATCAAGGAAACACTGCATGTTGGTGAAGGGCATATTGAAGAAGGATCAGCCAAGTGGTTCTTGTGGGAGAACAACTCCATTTGGCTCACTAACTTCACACACCATCAGGCTTCCAAGCAGCTCTCAAGGAAACTCAGTTTTCACACTCTATGCTTAGTGCTCTTTGTGTGCCTAGGACTGAAATGAAGCTTGGTCAGCATCCCACATAAACGAATGCTCCACATGTGGGTTTCACATGCCACCAACTCCAAATTGACAGGCAACTTCAGCGCCACAGCCATTTTCAGATAGCCCTCAATGCAAAGGCTCTAGACGCAAATATTGGTGTGAGAGCTAATTCAATCAAGGAAACACTGCATGTTGGTGAAGGGCATATTGAAGAAGGATCAGCCGAGTGGTTCTTGTGGGAGAACAACTCCATTTGGCTCACTAACTTCACACACCATCAGGCTTCCAAGCAGCTCTCAAGGAATCTCAGTTTTCACACTCTATGCTTAGTGCCCTTTGTATGGCTAGGACTGAAATGAACCTGGTAGAGCATCCCACACAAACGAATGCTCCACATGCGGGTTTCACATGCCACCAACTCCACATTCACAGGCAACTTCAGCGCCACAGCCGTTTTCAGATAGCCCTCAATGCAAAGGCTCTAGACGCAAATATTGGTGTGAGAGCTAATTCAATCAAGGAAACACTGCATGTTGGTGAAGGGCATATTGAAGAAGGATCAGCCGAGTGGTTCTTGTGGGAGAACAACTCCATTTGGCTCACTAACTTCACACACCATCAGGCTTCCAAGCAGCTCTCAAGGAAACTCAGTTTTCACACTCTATGCTTAGTGCCCTTTGAGTGCATTATCTAGGAATGAACCTGGTAGAGCATCCCACACAAACGAATGCTCCACATGCGGGTTTCACATGCCACCAACTCCACATTCACAGGCAACTTCAGCGCCACAGCCGTTTTCAGATAGCCCTCAAAGCAAAGGCTCTAGACGCAAGTATTGGTGTGAGAGCTAATTCAATCAAGGAAACACTGCATGTTGGTGAAGGGCATGTTGAAGAAGAATCAGCCGAGTGGTTCTTGTGGGAGAACAACTCCATTTGGCTCACTAACCTCACACACCATCAGGCTTCCAAGCAGCTCTCAAGGAAACTCAGTTTTCACACTCTGTGCTTAGTGATCTTTGTGTGCCTAGGACTGAAATGAAGCTTGGTCAGCATCCCACACAAACGAATGCTCCACATGCGGGTTTCACATGCCACCAACTCCACATTCACAGGCAACTTCAGCGCCACAGACGTTTTCAGATAGCCCTCAATGCAAAGGCTCTAGACGCAAATATTGGTGTGACAGCTAATTCAATCAAGGAAACACTGCATGTTGGTGAAGGGCATATTGAAGAAGGATCAGCCGAGTGGTTCTTGTGGGAGAACAACTCCATTTGGCTCACTAACTTCACACACCATCAGGCTTCCAAGCAGCTCTCAAGGAAACTCAGTTTTCACACTCTATGCTTAGTGCCCTTTGTATGGCTAGGACTGAAATAAACCTGGTAGAGCATCCCACACAAACGAATGCTCCACATGCGGGTTTCACATGCCACCAACTCCACATTCACAGGCAACTTCAGCGCCACAGCCGTTTTCAGATAGCCCTCAATGCAAAGGCTCTAGACGCAAATATTGGTGTGAGAGCTAATTCAATCAAGGAAACACTGCATGTTGGTGAAGGGCATATTGAAGAAGGATCAGCCGAGTGGTTCTTGTGGGAGAACAACTCCATTTGGCTCACTAACTTCACACACCATCAGGCTTCCAAGCAGCTCTCAAGGAAACTCAGTTTTCACACTCTATGCTTAGTGTACTTTGAGTGCATTTTCTAGGAATGAACCTGGTAGAGCATCCCACATAAACGAATGCTCCACTTGCGGGTTTCACATGCCACCAACTCCACATTCACAGGCAACTTCAGCGCCACAGCCGTTTTCAGATAGCCCTCAATGCAAAGGCTCTAGACGCAAATATTGGTGTGAGAGCTAATTCAATCAAGGAAACACTGCATGTTGGTGAAGGGCATATTGAAGAAGGATCAGCCGAGTGGTTCTTGTGGGAGAACAACTCCATTTGGCTCACTAACTTCACACACCATCAGGCTTCCAAGCAGCTCTCAAGGAAACTCAGTTTTCACACTCTATGTTTAGTGCCCATTGAATGCATTATCTAGGATTGAACCTTGTAGAGCATCCCACACAAACGAATGCTCCACATGCGGGTTTCACATGCCACCAACTCCACATTCACAGGCAACTTCAGCGCCACAGCCGTTTTCAGATAGCCCTCAATGCAAAGGCTCTAGACGCAAATATTGGTGTGAGAGCTAATTCAATCAAGGAAACACTGCATGTTGGTGAAGGGCATATTGAAGAAGGATCAGCCGAGTGGTTCTTGTGGGAGAACAACTCCATTTGGCTCACTAACTTCACACACCATCAGGCTTCCAAGCAGCTCTCAAGGAAACTCAGTTTTCACACTCTATGCTTAGTGCCCTTTATATGGCTAGGACTGAAATGAACCAGGTAGAGCATCCCACACAAACGAAT
The DNA here is from genome assembly GCF_030435755.1 of Ochotona princeps. Taxonomy (NCBI): domain Eukaryota; kingdom Metazoa; phylum Chordata; class Mammalia; order Lagomorpha; family Ochotonidae; genus Ochotona; species Ochotona princeps. Next base: position 21,316 of record NW_026700813.1, on the reverse strand, counting down.
GCTCTACATGCGGGTTTCACATGCCACCAACTCCACATTCACAGGCAACTTCAGCGCCACAGCCGTTTTCAGATAGCCCTCAATGCAAAGGCTCTAGACGCAAATATTGGTGTGAGAGCTAATTCAATCAAGGAAACACTGCATGTTGGTGAAGGGCATATTGAAGAAGGATCAGCCGAGTGGTTCTTGTGGGAGAACAACTCCATTTGGCTCACTAACTTCACACACCATCAGGCTTCCAAGCAGCTCTCAAGGAAACTCAATTTTCACACTCTATGCTTAGTGCTCTTTGTGTGCCTAGGACTGAAACGATGCTTCTTCAGCATCCCACACAAACGAATGCTCCACATGCGGGTTTCACATGCCACCAACTCCACATTCACAGGCAACTTCAGCGCCACAGCCGTTTTCAGATAGCCCTCAATGCAAAGGCTCTAGACGCAAATATTGGTGTGAGAGCTAATTCAATCAAGGAAACACTGCATGTTGGTGAAGGGCATATTGAAGAAGGATCAGCCGAGTGGTTCTTGTGGGAGAACAACTCCATTTGGCTCACTAACTTCACACACCATCAGGCTTCCAAGCAGCTCTCAAGGAAACTCAGTTTTCACACTCCTTGCTTAGTGTAATTTGTATGGCTAGGACTGAAATGAACCTGGTAGAGCATCCCACACAAACGAATGCTCCACATGCGGGTTTCACATGCCACCAACTCCACATTCACAGGCAACTTCAGCGCCACAGCCGTTTTCAGATAGCCCTCAATGCAAAGGCTCTAGACTCAAATATTGGTGTGAGAGCTAATTCAATCAAGGAAACACTGCATGTTGGTGAAGGGCATATTGAAGAAGGATCAGCCGAGTGGTTCTTGTGGGAGAACAACTCCATTTGGCTCACTAACTTCACACACCATCAGGCTTCCAAGCAGCTCTCAAGGAAACTCAGTTTTCACACTCTATGTTTAGTGCCCATTGAATGCATTATCTAGGATTGAACCTGGTAGAGCATCCCACACAAACGAATGCTCCACATGCGGGTTTCACATGCCACCAACTCCACATTCACAGGCAACTTCAGCGCCACAGCCGTTTTCAGATAGCCCTCAATGCAAAGGCTCTAGACGCAAATATTGGTGTGAGAGCTAATTCAATCAAGGAAACACTGCATGTTGGTGAAGGGCATATTGAAGAAGGATCAGCCGAGTGGTTCTTGTGGGAGAACAACTCCATTTGGCTCACTGACTTCACACACCATCAGGCTTCCAAGCAGCTCTCAAGGAAACTCAGTTTTCACACTCTATGCTTAGTGCCCTTTGTATGGCTAGGACTGAAATGAACCTGGTAGAGCATCCCACATAAACGAATGCTCCACTTGCGGTTTTCACATGCCACCAACTCCACATTCACAGGCAACTTCAGCGCCACAGCCGTTTTCAGATAGCCCTCAATGCAAAGGCTCTAGACGCAAATATTGGTGTGAGAGCTAATTCAATCAAGGAAACACTGCATGTTGCTGAAGGGCATATTGAAGAAGGATCAGCCGAGTGGTTCTTGTGGGAGAACAACTCCATTTGGCTCACTAACTTCACACACCATCAGGCTTCCAAGCAGCTCTCAAGGAAACTCAGTTTTCACACTCTATGCTTAGTGTAATTTGTATGGCTAGGACTGAAATGAACCTGGTAGAGCATCCCACACAAACGAATGCTCCACATGCGGGTTTCACATGCCACCAACTCCACATTCACAGGCAACTTCAGCGCCACAGCCGTTTTCAGATAGCCCTCAATGCAAAGGCTCTAGACTCAAATATTGGTGTGAGAGCTAATTCAATCAAGGAAACACTGCATGTTGTTGAAGGGCATATTGAAGAAGGATCAGCCGAGTGGTTCTTGTGGGAGAACAACTCCATTTGGCTCACTAACTTCACACACCATCAGGCTTCCAAGCAGCTCTCAAGGAAACTCAGTTTTCACACTCTATGCTTAGTGCCCTTTATATGGCTAGGACTGAAATGAACCAGGTAGAGCATCCCACACAAACGAATGCTCTACATGCGGGTTTCACATGCCACCAACTCCACATTCAAAGGCAACTTCAGCGCCACAGCCGTTTTCAGATAGCCCTCAAAGCAAAGGCTCTAGACGCAAATATTGGTGTGAGAGCTAATTCAATCAAGGAAACACTGCATGTTGGTGAAGGGCATATTGAAGAAGGATCAGCCGAGTGGTTCTTGTGGGAGAACAACTCCATTTGGCTCACTAACTTCACACATCATCAGGCTTCCAAGCAGCTCTCAAGGAAACTCAATTTTCACACTCTATGCTTAGTGCTCTTTGTGTGCCTAGGACTGAAACGATGCTTCTTCAGCATCCCACACAAACGAATGCTCCACATGCGGGTTTCACATGCCACCAACTCCACATTCACAGGCAACTTCAGCGCCACAGCCGTTTTCAGATAGCCCTCAATGCAAAGGCTCTAGACGCAAATATTGGTGTGAGAGCTAATTCAATCAAGGAAACACTGCATGTTGGTGAAGGGCATATTGAAGAAAGATCAGCCGAGTGGTTCTTGTGGGAGAACAACTCCATTTGGCTCACTAACTTCACACACCATCAGGCTTCCAAGCAGCTCTCAAGGAAACTCAGTTTTCACACTCTATGCTTAGTGTAATTTGTATGGCTAGGACTGAAATGAACCTGGTAGAGCATCCCACACAAACGAATGCTCCACATGCGGGTTTCACATGCCACCAACTCCACATTCACAGGCAACTTCAGCGCCACAGCCGTTTTCAGATAGCCCTCAATGCAAAGGCTCTAGACGCAAATATTGGTGTGAGAGCTAATTCAATCAAGGAAACACTGCATGTTGGTGAAGGGCATATTGAAGAAGGATCAGCCGAGTGGTTCTTGTGGGAGAACAACTCCATTTGGCTCACTAACTTCACACACCATCAGGCTTCCAAGCAGCTCTCAAGGAAACTCAGTTTTCACACTCTATGCTTAGTGTACTTTGAGTGCATTATCTAGGAATGAACCTGGTAGAGCATCCCACACAAACGAATGCTCCACATGCGGGTTTCACATGCCACCAACTCCACATTCACAGGCAACTTCAGCGCCACAGCCGTTTTCAGATAGCCCTCAATGCAAAGGCTCTAGACGCAAATATTGGTGTGAGAGCTAATTCAATCAAGGAAACACTGCATGTTGGTGAAGGGCATATTGAAGAAGGATCAGCCGAGTGGTTCTTGTGGGAGAACAACTCCATTTGGCTCACTAACTTCACACACCATCAGGCTTCCAAGCAGCTCTCAAGGAAACTCAGTTTTCACACTCTATGCTTAGTGCCCTTTATATGGCTAGGACTGAAATGAACCAGGTAGAGCATCCCACACAAACGAATGCTCTACATGCGGGTTTCACATGCCACCAACTCCACATTCAAAGGCAACTTCAGCGCCACAGCCGTTTTCAGATAGCCCTCAATGCAAAGGCTCTAGACGCAAATATTGGTGTGAGAGCTAATTCAATCAAGGAAACACTGCATGTTGGTGAAGGGCATATTGAAGAAGGATCAGCCGAGTGGTTCTTGTGGGAGAACAACTCCATTTGGCTCACTAACTTCACACATCATCAGGCTTCCAAGCAGCTCTCAAGGAAACTCAATTTTCACACTCTATGCTTAGTGCTCTTTGTGTGCCTAGGACTGAAACGATGCTTCTTCAGCATCCCACACAAACGAATGCTCCACATGCGGGTTTCACATGCCACCAACTCCACATTCACAGGCAACTTCAGCGCCACAGCCGTTTTCAGATAGCCCTCAATGCAAAGGCTCTAGACGCAAATATTGGTGTGAGAGCTAATTCAATCAAAGAAACACTGCATGTTGGTGAAGGGCATATTGAAGAAGGATCAGCCGAGTGGTTCTTGTGGGAGAACAACTCCATTTGGCTCACTAACTTCACACACCATCAGGCTTCCAAGCAGCTCTCAAGGAAACTCAGTTTTCACACTCCTTGCTTAGTGTAATTTGTATGGCTAGGACTGAAATGAACCTGGTAGAGCATCCCACACAAACGAATGCTCCACATGCGGGTTTCACATGCCACCAACTCCACATTCACAGGCAACTTCAGCGCCACAGCCGTTTTCAGATAGCCCTCAATGCAAAGGCTCTAGACTCAAATATTGGTGTGAGAGCTAATTCAATCAAGGAAACACTGCATGTTGGTGAAGGGCATATTGAAGAAGGATCAGCCGAGTGGTTCTTGTGGGAGAACAACTCCATTTGGCTCACTAACTTCACACACCATCAGGCTTCCAAGCAGCTCTCAAGGAAACTCAGTTTTCACACTCTATGCTTAGTGTACTTTGAGTGCATTATCTAGGAATGAACCTGGTAGAGCATCCCACACAAACGAATGCTCCACATGCGGGTTTCACATGCCACCAACTCCACATTCACAGGCAACTTCAGCGCCACAGCCGTTTTCAGATAGCCCTCAATGCAAAGGCTCTAGACGCAAATATAGGTGTGAGAGCTAATTCAATCAAGGAAACACTGCATGTTGGTGAAGGGCATATTGAAGAAGGATCAGCCGAGTGGTTCTTGTGGGAGAACAACTCCATTTGGCTCACTAACTTCACACACCATCAGGCTTCCAAGCAGCTCTCAAGGAAACTCAGTTTTCACACTCTATGCTTAGTGCCCTTTATATGGCTAGGACTGAAATGAACCAGGTAGAGCATCCCACACAAACGAATGCTCCACATGCGGGTTTCACATGCCACCAACTCCACATTCAAAGGCAACTTCAGCGCCACAGCCGTTTTCAGATAGCCCTCAATGCAAAGGCTCTAGACGCAAATATTGGTGTGAGAGCTAATTCAATCAAGGAAACACTGCATGTTGGTGAAGGGCATATTGAAGAAGGATCAGCCGAGTGGTTCTTGTGGGAGAACAACTCCATTTGGCTCACTAACTTCACACATCATCAGGCTTCCAAGCAGCTCTCAAGGAAACTCAATTTTCACACTCTATGCTTAGTGCTCTTTGTGTGCCTAGGACTGAAACGATGCTTCTTCAGCATCCCACACAAACGAATGCTCCACATGCGGGTTTCACATGCCACCAACTCCACATTCACAGGCAACTTCAGCGCCACAGCCGTTTTCAGATAGCCCTCAATGCAAAGGCTCTAGACGCAAATATTGGTGTGAGAGCTAATTCAATCAAAGAAACACTGCATGTTGGTGAAGGGCATATTGAAGAAGGATCAGCCGAGTGGTTCTTGTGGGAGAACAACTCCATTTGGCTCACTAACTTCACACACCATCAGGCTTCCAAGCAGCTCTCAAGGAAACTCAGTTTTCACACTCTATGCTTAGTGTAATTTGTATGGCTAGGACTGAAATGAACCTGGTAGAGCATCCCACACAAACGAATGCTCCACATGCGGGTTTCACATGCCATCAACTCCACATTCACAGGCAACTTCAGCGACACAGCCGTTTTCAGATAGCCCTCAATGCAAAGGCTCTAGACTCAAATATTGGTGTGAGAGCTAATTCAATCAAGGAAACACTGCATGTTGGTGAAGGGCATATTGAAGAAGGATCAGCCGAGTGGTTCTTGTGGGAGAACAACTCCATTTGGCTCACTAACTTCACACACCATCAGGCTTCCAAGCAGCTCTCAAGGAAACTCAGTTTTCACACTCTATGCTTAGTGTACTTTGAGTGCATTATCTAGGAATGAACCAGGTAGAGCATCCCACACAAACGAATGCTCCACATGCGGGTTTCACATGCCACCAACTCCACATTCACAGGCAACTTCAGCGCCACAGCCGTTTTCAGATAGCCCTCAATGCAAAGGCTCTAGACGCAAATATTGGTGTGAGAGCTAATTCAATCAAGGAAACACTGCATGTTGGTGAAGGGCATATTGAAGAAGGATCAGCCGAGTGGTTCTTGTGGGAGAACAACTCCATTTGGCTCACTAACTTCACACACCATCAGGCTTCCAAGCAGCTCTCAAGGAAACTCAGTTTTCACACTCTATGCTTAGTGCCCTTTGTATGGCTAGGACTGAAATGAACCAGGTAGAGCATCCCACACAAACGAATGCTCCACATGCGGGTTTCACATGCCACCAACTCCACATTTACAGGCAACTTCAGCGCCACAGCCGTTTTCAGATAGCCCTCAATGCAAAGGCTCTAGACGCAAATATTGGTGTGAGAGCTAATTCAATCAAGGAAACACTGCATGTTGGTGAAGGGCATATTGAAGACGGATCAGCCGAGTGGTTCTTGTGGGAGAACAACTCCATTTGGCTCACTAACTTCACACACCATCAGGCTTCCAAGCAGCTCTCAAGGAAACTCAGTTTTCACACTCTATGCTTAGTGCCCTTTGAGTGCATTATCTAGGAATGAACCTGGTAGAGCATCCCACACAAACGAATGCTCCACATGCGGGTTTCACATGCCACCAACTCCACATTCACAGGAAACTTCAGCACCACAGCCGTTTTCAGATAGCCCTCAAAGCAAAGGCTCTAGACGCAAGTATTGGTGTGAGAGCTAATTCAATCAAGGAAACACTGCATGTTGGTGAAGGGCATATTGAAGAAGAATCAGCCGAGTGGTTCTTGTGGGAGAACAACTCCATTTGGCTCACTAACCTCACACACCATCAGGCTTCCAAGCAGCTCTCAAGGAAACTCAGTTTTCACACTCTATGCTTAGTGATCTTTGTGTGCCTAGGACTGAAATGAAGCTTGGTCAGCATCCCACACAAACGAATGCTCCACATGCGGGTTTCACATGCCACCAACTCCACATTCACATGCAACTTCAGCGCCACAGACGTTTTCAGATAGCCCTCAATGCAAAGGCTCTAGACGCAAATATTGGTGTGAGAGCTAATTCAATCAAGGAAACACTGCATGTTGGTGAAGGGCATATTGAAGAAGGATCAGCCGAGTGGTTCTTGTGGGAGAACAACTCCATTTGGCTCACTAACTTCACACACCATCAGGCTTCCAAGCAGCTCTCAAGGAAACTCAGTTTTCACACTCTATGCTTAGTGCCCTTTGTATGGCTAGGACTGAAGTGAACCTGGTAGAGCATCCCACACAAACGAATGCTCCACATGCGGGTTTCACATGCCACCAACTCCACATTCACAGGCAACTTCAGCGCCACAGCCGTTTTCAGATAGCCCTCAATGCAAATGCTCTAGACGCAAATATTGGTGTGAGAGCTAATTCAATCAAGGAAACACTGCATGTTGGTGAAGGGCATATTGAAGAAGGATCAGCCGAGTGGTTCTTGTGGGAGAACAACTCCATTCGGCTCACTAACTTCACACACCATCAGGCTTCCAAGCAGCTCTCAAGGAAACTCAGTTTTCACACTCTATGCTTAGTGCCCTTTGTATGGCTAGGACTGAAATGAACCAGATAGAGCATCCCACACAAACGAATGCTCCACATGCGGGTTTCACATGCCACCAACTCCACATTCACAGGCAACTTCAGCGCCACAGCCGTTTTCAGATAGCCCTCAATGCAAAGGCTCTAGACGCAAATATTGGTGTGAGAGCTAATTCAATCAAAGAAACACTGCATGTTGGTGAAGGGCATATTGAAGAAGGATCAGCCGAGTGGTTCTTGTGGGAGAACAACTCCATTTGGCTCACTAACTTCACACACCATCAGGCTTCCAAGCAGCTCTCAAGGAAACTCAGTTTTCACACTCCTTGCTTAGTGTAATTTGTATGGCTAGGACTGAAATGAACCAGGTAGAGCATCCCACACAAACGAATGCTCCACATGCGGGTTTCACATGCCACCAACTCCACATTCACAGGCAACTTCAGCGCCACAGCCGTTTTCAGATAGCCCTCAATGCAAAGGCTCTAGACTCAAATATTGGTGTGAGAGCTAATTCAATCAAGGAAACACTGCATGTTGGTGAAGGGCATATTGAAGAAGGATCAGCCGAGTGGTTCTTGTGGGAGAACAACTCCATTTGGCTCACTAACTTCACACACCATCAGGCTTCCAAGCAGCTCTCAAGGAAACTCAGTTTTCACACTCTATGCTTAGTGTACTTTGAGTGCATTATCTAGGAATGAACCTGGTAGAGCATCCCACACAAACGAATGCTCCACATGCGGGTTTCACATGCCACCAACTCCACATTCACAGGCAACTTCAGCGCCACAGCCGTTTTCAGATAGCCCTCAATGCAAAGGCTCTAGACGCAAATATAGGTGTGAGAGCTAATTCAATCAAGGAAACACTGCATGTTGGTGAAGGGCATATTGAAGAAGGATCAGCCGAGTGGTTCTTGTGGGAGAACAACTCCATTTGGCTCACTAACTTCACACATCATCAGGCTTCCAAGCAGCTCTCAAGGAAACTCAATTTTCACACTCTATGCTTAGTGCTCTTTGTGTGCCTAGGACTGAAACGATGCTTCTTCAGCATCCCACACAAACGAATGCTCCACATGCGGGTTTCACATGCCACCAACTCCACATTCACAGGCAACTTCAGCGCCACAGCCGTTTTCAGATAGCCCTCAATGCAAAGGCTCTAGACGCAAATATTGGTGTGAGAGCTAATTCAATCAAAGAAACACTGCATGTTGGTGAAGGGCATATTGAAGAAGGATCAGCCGAGTGGTTCTTGTGGGAGAACAACTCCATTTGGCTCACTAACTTCACACACCATCAGGCTTCCAAGCAGCTCTCAAGGAAACTCAGTTTTCACACTCTATGCTTAGTGCTCTTTGTGTGCCTAGGACTGAAATGAACCTGGTAGAGCATCCCACACAAACGAATGCTCCACATGCGGGTTTCACATGCCACCAACTCCACATTCACAGGCAACTTCAGCGACACAGCCGTTTTCAGATAGCCCTCAATGCAAAGGCTCTAGACTCAAATATTGGTGTGAGAGCTAATTCAATCAAGGAAACACTGCATGTTGGTGAAGGGCATATTGAAGAAGGATCAGCCGAGTGGTTCTTGTGGGAGAACAACTCCATTTGGCTCACTAACTTCACACACCATCAGGCTTCCAAGCAGCTCTCAAGGAAACTCAGTTTTCACACTCTATGCTTAGTGTACTTTGAGTGCATTATCTAGGAATGAACCAGGTAGAGCATCCCACACAAACGAATGCTCCACATGCGGGTTTCACATGCCACCAACTCCACATTCACAGGCAACTTCAGCGCCACAGCCGTTTTCAGATAGCCCTCAATGCAAAGGCTCTAGACGCAAATATTGGTGTGAGAGCCAATTCAATCAAGGAAACACTGCATGTTGGTGAAGGGCATATTGAAGAAGGATCAGCCGAGTGGTTCTTGTGGGAGAACAACTCCATTTGGCTCACTAACTTCACACACCATCAGGCTTCCAAGCAGCTCTCAAGGAAACTCAGTTTTCACACTCTATGCTTAGTGCCCTTTGTATGGCTAGGACTGAAATGAACCAGGTAGAGCATCCCACACAAACGAATGCTCCACATGCGGGTTTCACATGCCACCAACTCCACATTTACAGGCAACTTCAGCGCCACAGCCGTTTTCAGATAGCCCTCAATGCAAAGGCTCTAGACGCAAATATTGGTGTGAGAGCTAATTCAATCAAGGAAACACTGCATGTTGGTGAAGGGCATATTGAAGACGGATCAGCCGAGTGGTTCTTGTGGGAGAACAACTCCATTTGGCTCACTAACTTCACACACCATCAGGCTTCCAAGCAGCTCTCAAGGAAACTCAGTTTTCACACTCTATGCTTAGTGCCCTTTGAGTGCATTATCTAGGAATGAACCTGGTAGAGCATCCCACACAAACGAATGCTCCACATGCGGGTTTCACATGCCACCAACTCCACATTCACAGGAAACTTCAGCACCACAGCCGTTTTCAGATAGCCCTCAAAGCAAAGGCTCTAGACGCAAGTATTGGTGTGAGAGCTAATTCAATCAAGGAAACACTGCATGTTGGTGAAGGGCATATTGAAGAAGAATCAGCCGAGTGGTTCTTGTGGGAGAACAACTCCATTTGGCTCACTAACCTCACACACCATCAGGCTTCCAAGCAGCTCTCAAGGAAACTCAGTTTTCACACTCTATGCTTAGTGATCTTTGTGTGCCTAGGACTGAAATGAAGCTTGGTCAGCATCCCACACAAACGAATGCTCCACATGCGGGTTTCACATGCCACCAACTCCACATTCACATGCAACTTCAGCGCCACAGACGTTTTCAGATAGCCCTCAATGCAAAGGCTCTAGACGCAAATATTGGTGTGAGAGCTAATTCAATCAAGGAAACACTGCATGTTGGTGAAGGGCATATTGAAGAAGGATCAGCCGAGTGGTTCTTGTGGGAGAACAACTCCATTTGGCTCACTAACTTCACACACCATCAGGCTTCCAAGCAGCTCTCAAGGAAACTCAGTTTTCACACTCTATGCTTAGTGCCCTTTGTATGGCTAGGACTGAAGTGAACCTGGTAGAGCATCCCACACAAACGAATGCTCCACATGCGGGTTTCACATGCCACCAACTCCACATTCACAGGCAACTTCAGCGCCACAGCCGTTTTCAGATAGCCCTCAATGCAAATGCTCTAGACGCAAATATTGGTGTGAGAGCTAATTCAATCAAGGAAACACTGCATGTTGGTGAAGGGCATATTGAAGAAGGATCAGCCGAGTGGTTCTTGTGGGAGAACAACTCCATTCGGCTCAATAACTTCACACACCATCAGGCTTCCAAGCAGCTCTCAAGGAAACTCAGTTTTCACACTCTATGCTTAGTGCCCTTTGTATGGCTAGGACTGAAATGAACCAGATAGAGCATCCCACACAAACGAATGCTCCACATGCGGGTTTCACATGCCACCAACTCCACATTCACAGGCAACTTCAGCGCCACAGCCGTTTTCAGATAGCCCTCAATGCAAAGGCTCTAGACGCAAATATTGGTGTGAGAGCTAATTCAATCAAGGAAACACTGCATGTTGGTGAAGGGCATATTGAAGAAGGATCAGCCGAGTGGTTCTTATGGGAGAACAACTCCATTTGGCTCACTAACTTCACACACCATCAGGCTTCCAAGCAGCTCTCAAGGAAACTCAGTTTTCAAACTCTATGCTTAGTGCTCTTTGAGTGCATTATCTAGGAATGAACCTGGTAGAGCATCCCACACAAACGAATGCTCCACATGCGGGTTTCACATGCCACCAACTCCACATTCACAGGCAACTTCAGCGCCACAGCCGTTTTCAGATAGCTCTCAATGCAAAGGCTCTAGACGCAAATATTGGTGTGAGAGCCAATTCAATCAAGGAAACACTGCATGTTGGTGAAGGGCATATTGAAGAAGGATCAGCCGAGTGGTTCTTGTGGGAGAACAACTCCATTTGGCTCACTAACTTCACACACCATCAGGCTTCCAAGCAGCTCTCAAGGAAACTCAGTTTTCACACTCTATGCTTAGTGCCCTTTGTATGCCTAGGACTGAAATGAACCAGGTAGAGCATCCCACACAAACGAATGCTCCACATGCGGGTTTCACATGCCACCAATTCCACATTCACAGGCAACTTCAGCGCCACAGCCGTTTTCAGATAGCCCTCAATGCAAAGGCTCTAGACGCAAATATTGGTGTGAGAGCTAATTCAATCAAGGAAACACTGCATGTTGGTGAAGGGCATATTGAAGAATGATCAACCGAGTGGTTCTTGTGGGAGAACAACTCCATTTGGCTCACTAACTTCACACACCATCAGGCTTCCAAGCAGCTCTCATGGAAACTCAGTTTTCACACTCTATGCTTAGTGCCCTTTATATGGCTAGGACTGAAATGAACCAGGTAGAGCATCCCACACAAACGAATGCTCCACATGCGGGTTTCACATGCCACCAACTCCACATTCACAGGCAACTTCAGCGCCACAGCCGTTTTCAGATAGCCCTCAATGCAAAGGCTCTAGACGCAAATATTGGTGTGAGAGCTAATTCAATCAAGGAAACACTGCATGTTGGTGAAGGGCATATTGAAGAAGGATCAGCCGAGTGGTTCTTGTGGGAGAACAACTCCATTTGGCTCACTAACTTCACACACCATCAGGCTTCCAAGCAGCTCTCAAGGAAACTCAGTTTTCACACTCTATGCTTAGTGCTCTTTGTGTGCCTTGGACTGAAACGATGCTTCTTCAGCATCCCACACAAACGAATGCTCCACATGCGGGTTTCACATGCCACCAACTCCACATTCACAGGCAACTTCAGCGCCACAGCCGTTTTCAGATAGCCCTCAATGCAAAGGCTCTAGACGCAAATATTGGTGTGAGAGCTAATTCAATCAAAGAAACACTGCATGTTGGTGAAGGGCATATTGAAGAAGGATCAGCCGAGTGGTTCTTGTGGGAGAACAACTCCATTTGGCTCACTAACTTCACACACCATCAGGCTTCCAAGCAGCTCTCAAGGAAACTCAGTTTTCACACTCTATGTTTAGTGCCCTTTGAGTGTATTATCTAGGAATGAACCTGGTAGAGCAGCCCACACAAACGAATGCTCCACATCCGGGTTTCACATGCCACCAACTCCACATTCACAGGCAACTTCAGTGCCACAGCCGTTTTCAGATAGCCCTCAATGCAAAGGCTCTAGACGCAAATATTGGTGTGAGAACTAATTCAATCAAGGAAACACTGCATGTTGGTGAAGGGCATATTGAAGAAGGATCAGCCAAGTGGTTCTTGTGGGAGAACAACTCCATTTGGCTCACTAACTTCACACACCATCAGGCTTCCAAGCAGCTCTCAAGGAAACTCAGTTTTCACACTCTATGCTTAGTGCCCTTTGTATGGCTAGGACTGAAATGAACCTGGTAGAGCATCCCACACAAACGAATGCTCCACATGCGGGTTTCACATGCAATCAACTCCACATTCACAGGCAACTTCAGCGCCACAGCCGTTTTCAGATAGCCCTCAATGCAAAGGCTCTAGACGCAAATATTGGTGTGAGAGCTAATTCAATCAAGGAAACACTGCCTGTTGGTGAAGGGCATATTGAAGAAGGATCAGCCGAGTGGTTCTTGTGGGAGAACAACTCCATTTGGCTCACTAACTTCACACACCATCAGGCTTCCAAGCAGCTCTCAAGGAAACTCAGTTTTCACACTCTATGCTTAGTGCCCTTTGTATGGCTAGGACTGAAATGAACCAGGTAGAGCATCACACACAAACGAATGCTCCACATGCGGGTTTCACATGCTACCAACTCCACATTCACAGGCAACTTCAGCGCCACAGCCGTTTTCAGATAGCCCTCAATGCAAAGGCTCTAGACGCAAATATTGGTGTGAGAGCTAATTCAATCAAGGAAACACTGCATGTTGGTGAAGGGCATATTGAAGAAGGATCAGCCGAGTGGTTCTTGTGGGAGAACAACTCCATTTGGCTCACTAACTTCACACACCAACAGGCTTCCAAGCAGCTCTCAAGGAAACTCAGTTTTCACACTCTATGCTTAGTGCCCTTTGTATGGCTAGGACTGAAATGAACCTGGTAGAGCATCCCACACAAACGAATGCTCCACATGCGGGTTTCACATGCCACCAACTCCACATTCACAGGCAACTTCAGCGCCACAGCAGTTTGCAGATAGCCCTCAATGCAAAGGCTCTAGACGCAAATATTGGTGTGAGAGCTAATTCAATCAAGGAAACACTGCATGTTGGTGAAGGGCATATTGAAGAAGGATCAGCCGAGTGGTTCTTGTGGGAGAACAACTCCATTTGGCTCACTAACTTCACACACCATCAGGCTTCCAAGCAGCTCTCAAGGAAACTCAGTTTTCACACTCTATGCTGAGTGCTCTTTGTGTGCCTAGGAATGAAATGAACCTTGGTCAGCATCCCACACAAACGAATGCTCCACATGCGGGTTTCACATGCCACCAACTCCACATTCACAGGCAACTTCAGCGCCACAGCCGTTTTCAGATAGCCCTCAATGCAAAGGCTCTAGACGCAAATATTGGTGTGAGAGCTAATTCAATCAAGGAAACACTGCATGTTGGTGAAGGGCATATTGAAGAAGGATCAGCCGAGTGGTTCTTGTGGGAGAACAACTCCATTTGGCTCACTAACTTCACACACCATCAGGCTTCCAAGCAGCTCTCAAGGAAACTCAGTTTTCACACTCTATGCTTAGTGCCCTTTGAGTGCATTATCTAGGAATGAACCTGGTAGAGCATCCCACACAAACGAATGCTCCACATGCGGGTTTCACATGCCACCAACTCCACATTCACAGGCAACTTCAGCGCCACAGCCGTTTTCAGATAGCCCTCAATGCAAAGGCTCTAGACGCAAATATTGGTGTGAGAGCTAATTCAATCAAGGAAACACTGCATGTTGGTGAAGGGCATATTGAAGAAGGATCAGCCGAGTGGTTCTTGTGGGAGAACAACTCCATTTGGCTCACTAACTTCACACACCATCAGGCTTCCAAGCAGCTCTCAAGGAAACTCAGTTTTCACACTCTATGCTTAGTGCCCTTTGTATGGCTAGGACTGAAATGAACCTGGTAGAGCATCCCACACAAACGAATGCTCCACATGCGGGTTTCACATGCCACCAACTCCACATTCACAGGCAACTTCAGCGCCACAGCCGTTTTCAGATAGCCCTCAATGCAAAGGCTCTAGACGCAAATATTGGTGTGAGAGCTAATTCAATCAAGGAAACAGTGCATGTTGGTGAAGGGCATATTGAAGAAGGATCAGCCGAGTGGTTCTTGTGGGAGAACAACTCCATTTGGCTCACTAACTTCACACACCATCAGGCTTCCAAACAGCTCTCAAGGAAACTCAGTTTTCACACTCTATGTTTAGTGCCCTTTGAGGGCCTAGGACTGAAATGATGCTTGGAGAGCATCCCACACAAACGAATGCTCCACATGCGGGTTTCACATGCCACAAACCCCACATTCACAGGCAACTTCACCGCCACAGAGGTTTTCACATAGCCCTCAATGCAAAGGCTCTAGACGCAAATAGTGGTGTGAGAGCTAATTCAATCAAGGAAACACTGCATGTTGGTGAAGGGCATATTGAAGAAGGATCAGCCAAGTGGTTCTTGTGGGAGAACAACTCCATTTGGCTCACTAACTTCACACACCATCAGGCTTCCAAGCAGCTCTCAAGGAAACTCAGTTTTCTCACTCTATGCTTAGTGCCCTTTGAGTGCCTAGGACTGAAATGAAGCTTGGAGAGCATTAACACATGCACGAATGCTCCACATGCGGGTTTCACATGCCACCAACTCCACATTCACAGGCAACTTCAGCGCCACAGCCGTTTTCAGATAGCCCTCAATGCAAAGGCTCTAGACGCAAATATTGGTGTGAGAGCTAATTCAATCAAGGAAACACTGCATGTTGGTGAAGGGCATATTGAAGAAGGATCAGACGAGTGGTTCTTGTGGGAAAACAACTCCATTTGGCTCACTAACTTCACACACCATCAGGCTTCCAAGCAGCTCTCAAGGAAACTCAGTTTTCACACTCTATGTTTAGTGCCCATTGAATGCATTATCTAGGAATGAACCAGGTAGAGCATCCCACACAAACGAATGCTCCACATGCGGGTTTCACATGCCACCAACTCCACATTCACAGGCAACTTCAGCGCCACAGCTGTTTTCAGATAGCCCTCAATGCAAAGGCTCTAGACGCAAATATTGGTGTGAGAGCTAATTCAATCAAGGAAACACTGCATGTTGGTGAAGGGCATATTGAAGAAGGATCAACCGAGTGGTTCTTGTGGGAGAACAACTCCATTTGGCTCACTAACTTCACACACCATCAGGCTTCCAAGCAGCTCTCAAGGAAACTCAGTTTTCACACTCTATGCTTAGTGCCCTTTGTATGGCTAGGACTGAAATGAACCTGGTAGAGCATCCCACACAAACGAATGCTCCACATGCGGGTTTCACATGCCACCAACTCCACATTCACAGGCAACTTCAGCGCCACAGCCGTTTTCAGATAGCCCTCAATGCAAAGGCTCTAGACGCAAATATTGGTGTGACAGCTAATTCAATCAAGGAAACACTGCATGTTGGTGAAGGGCATATTGAAGAAGGATCAGCCGAGTGGTTCTTGTGGGAGAACAACTCCATTCGGCTCACTAACTTCACACACCATCAGGCTTCCAAGCAGCTCTCAAGGAAACTCAGTTTTCACACTCTATGCTTAGTGCCCTTTGTATGGCTAGGACTGAAATGAACCAGATAGAGCATCCCACACAAACGAATGCTCCACATGCGGGTTTCACATGCCACCAACTCCACATTCACAGGCAACTTCAGCGCCACAGCCGTTTTCAGATAGCCCTCAATGCAAAGGCTCTAGACGCAAATATTGGTGTGAGAGCTAATTCAATCAAGGAAACACTGCATGTTGGTGAAGGGCATATTGAAGAAGGATCAGCCGAGTGGTTCTTATGGGAGAACAACTCCATTTGGCTCACTAACTTCACACACCATCAGGCTTCCAAGCAGCTCTCAAGGAAACTCAGTTTTCAAACTCTATGCTTAGTGCTCTTTGAGTGCATTATCTAGGAATGAACCTGGTAGAGCATCCCACACAAACGAATGCTCCACATGCGGGTTTCACATGCCACCAACTCCACATTCACAGGCAACTTCAGCGCCACAGCCGTTTTCAGATAGCTCTCAATGCAAAGGCTCTAGACGCAAATATTGGTGTGAGAGCCAATTCAATCAAGGAAACACTGCATGTTGGTGAAGGGCATATTGAAGAAGGATCAGCCGAGTGGTTCTTGTGGGAGAACAACTCCATTTGGCTCACTAACTTCACACACCATCAGGCTTCCAAGCAGCTCTCAAGGAAACTCAGTTTTCACACTCTATGCTTAGTGCCCTTTGTATGCCTAGGACTGAAATGAACCAGGTAGAGCATCCCACACAAACGAATGCTCCACATGCGGGTTTCACATGCCACCAATTCCACATTCACAGGCAACTTCAGCGCCACAGCCGTTTTCAGATAGCCCTCAATGCAAAGGCTCTAGACGCAAATATTGGTGTGAGAGCTAATTCAATCAAGGAAACACTGCATGTTGGTGAAGGGCATATTGAAGAATGATCAACCGAGTGGTTCTTGTGGGAGAACAACTCCATTTGGCTCACTAACTTCACACACCATCAGGCTTCCAAGCAGCTCTCATGGAAACTCAGTTTTCACACTCTATGCTTAGTGCCCTTTATATGGCTAGGACTGAAATGAACCAGGTAGAGCATCGCACACAAACGAATGCTCCACATGCGGGTTTCACATGCCACCAACTCCACATTCACAGGCAACTTCAGCGCCACAGCCGTTTTCAGATAGCCCTCAATGCAAAGGCTCTAGACGCAAATATTGGTGTGAGAGCTAATTCAATCAAGGAAACACTGCATGTTGGTGAAGGGCATATTGAAGAAGGATCAGCCGAGTGGTTCTTGTGGGAGAACAACTCCATTTGGCTCACTAACTTCACACACCATCAGGCTTCCAAGCAGCTCTCAAGGAAACTCAGTTTTCACACTCTATGCTTAGTGCTCTTTGTGTGCCTTGGACTGAAACGATGCTTCTTCAGCATCCCACACAAACGAATGCTCCACATGCGGGTTTCACATGCCACCAACTCCACATTCACAGGCAACTTCAGCGCCACAGCCGTTTTCAGATAGCCCTCAATGCAAAGGCTCTAGACGCAAATATTGGTGTGAGAGCTAATTCAATCAAAGAAACACTGCATGTTGGTGAAGGGCATATTGAAGAAGGATCAGCCGAGTGGTTCTTGTGGGAGAACAACTCCATTTGGCTCACTAACTTCACACACCATCAGGCTTCCAAGCAGCTCTCAAGGAAACTCAGTTTTCACACTCTATGTTTAGTGCCCTTTGAGTGTATTATCTAGGAATGAACCTGGTAGAGCAGCCCACACAAACGAATGCTCCACATCCGGGTTTCACATGCCACCAACTCCACATTCACAGGCAACTTCAGTGCCACAGCCGTTTTCAGATAGCCCTCAATGCAAAGGCTCTAGACGCAAATATTGGTGTGAGAACTAATTCAATCAAGGAAACACTGCATGTTGGTGAAGGGCATATTGAAGAAGGATCAGCCAAGTGGTTCTTGTGGGAGAACAACTCCATTTGGCTCACTAACTTCACACACCATCAGGCTTCCAAGCAGCTCTCAAGGAAACTCAGTTTTCACACTCTATGCTTAGTGCCCTTTGTATGGCTAGGACTGAAATGAACCTGGTAGAGCATCCCACACAAACGAATGCTCCACATGCGGGTTTCACATGCAATCAACTCCACATTCACAGGCAACTTCAGCGCCACAGCCGTTTTCAGATAGCCCTCAATGCAAAGGCTCTAGACGCAAATATTGGTGTGAGAGCTAATTCAATCAAGGAAACACTGCCTGTTGGTGAAGGGCATATTGAAGAAGGATCAGCCGAGTGGTTCTTGTGGGAGAACAACTCCATTTGGCTCACTAACTTCACACACCATCAGGCTTCCAAGCAGCTCTCAAGGAAACTCAGTTTTCACACTCTATGCTTAGTGCCCTTTGTATGGCTAGGACTGAAATGAACCAGGTAGAGCATCACACACAAACGAATGCTCCACATGCGGGTTTCACATGCTACCAACTCCACATTCACAGGCAACTTCAGCGCCACAGCCGTTTTCAGATAGCCCTCAATGCAAAGGCTCTAGACGCAAATATTGGTGTGAGAGCTAATTCAATCAAGGAAACACTGCATGTTGGTGAAGGGCATATTGAAGAAGGATCAGCCGAGTGGTTCTTGTGGGAGAACAACTCCATTTGGCTCACTAACTTCACACACCAACAGGCTTCCAAGCAGCTCTCAAGGAAACTCAGTTTTCACACTCTATGCTTAGTGCCCTTTGTATGGCTAGGACTGAAATGAACCTGGTAGAGCATCCCACACAAACGAATGCTCCACATGCGGGTTTCACATGCCACCAACTCCACATTCACAGGCAACTTCAGCGCCACAGCAGTTTGCAGATAGCCCTCAATGCAAAGGCTCTAGACGCAAATATTGGTGTGAGAGCTAATTCAATCAAGGAAACACTGCATGTTGGTGAAGGGCATATTGAAGAAGGATCAGCCGAGTGGTTCTTGTGGGAGAACAACTCCATTTGGCTCACTAACTTCACACACCATCAGGCTTCCAAGCAGCTCTCAAGGAAACTCAGTTTTCACACTCTATGCTGAGTGCTCTTTGTGTGCCTAGGAATGAAATGAACCTTGGTCAGCATCCCACACAAACGAATGCTCCACATGCGGGTTTCACATGCCACCAACTCCACATTCACAGGCAACTTCAGCGCCACAGCCGTTTTCAGATAGCCCTCAATGCAAAGGCTCTAGACGCAAATATTGGTGTGAGAGCTAATTCAATCAAGGAAACACTGCATGTTGGTGAAGGGCATATTGAAGAAGGATCAGCCGAGTGGTTCTTGTGGGAGAACAACTCCATTTGGCTCACTAACTTCACACACCATCAGGCTTCCAAGCAGCTCTCAAGGAAACTCAGTTTTCACACTCTATGCTTAGTGCCCTTTGAGTGCATTATCTAGGAATGAACCTGGTAGAGCATCCCACACAAACGAATGCTCCACATGCGGGTTTCACATGCCACCAACTCCACATTCACAGGCAACTTCAGCGCCACAGCCGTTTTCAGATAGCCCTCAATGCAAAGGCTCTAGACGCAAATATTGGTGTGAGAGCTAATTCAATCAAGGAAACACTGCATGTTGGTGAAGGGCATATTGAAGAAGGATCAGCCGAGTGGTTCTTGTGGAGAACAACTCCATTTGGCTCACTAACTTCACACACCATCAGGCTTCCAAGCAGCTCTCAAGGAAACTCAGTTTTCACACTCTATGCTTAGTGCCCTTTGTATGGCTAGGACTGAAATGAACCTGGTAGAGCATCCCACACAAACGAATGCTCCACATGCGGGTTTCACATGCCACCAACTCCACATTCACAGGCAACTTCAGCGCCACAGCCGTTTTCAGATAGCCCTCAATGCAAAGGCTCTAGACGCAAATATTGGTGTGAGAGCTAATTCAATCAAGGAAACAGTGCATGTTGGTGAAGGGCATATTGAAGAAGGATCAGCCGAGTGGTTCTTGTGGGAGAACAACTCCATTTGGCTCACTAACTTCACACACCATCAGGCTTCCAAACAGCTCTCAAGGAAACTCAGTTTTCACACTCTATGTTTAGTGCCCTTTGAGGGCCTAGGACTGAAATGATGCTTGGAGAGCATCCCACACAAACGAATGCTCCACATGCGGGTTTCACATGCCACAAACCCCACATTCACAGGCAACTTCACCGCCACAGAGGTTTTCACATAGCCCTCAATGCAAAGGCTCTAGACGCAAATAGTGGTGTGAGAGCTAATTCAATCAAGGAAACACTGCATGTTGGTGAAGGGCATATTGAAGAAGGATCAGCCAAGTGGTTCTTGTGGGAGAACAACTCCATTTGGCTCACTAACTTCACACACCATCAGGCTTCCAAGCAGCTCTCAAGGAAACTCAGTTTTCTCACTCTATGCTTAGTGCCCTTTGAGTGCCTAGGACTGAAATGAAGCTTGGAGAGCATTAACACATGCACGAATGCTCCACATGCGGGTTTCACATGCCACCAACTCCACATTCACAGGCAACTTCAGCGCCACAGCCGTTTTCAGATAGCCCTCAATGCAAAGGCTCTAGACGCAAATATTGGTGTGAGAGCTAATTCAATCAAGGAAACACTGCATGTTGGTGAAGGGCATATTGAAGAAGGATCAGCCGAGTGGTTCTTGTGGGAGAACAACTCCATTTGGCTCACTAACTTCACACACCATCAGGCTTCCAAGCAGCTCTCAAGGAAACTCAGTTTTCACACTCTATGCTTAGTGCCCTTTGTAAGGCTAGGACTGAAATGAACCAGGTAGAGCATCCCACACAAACGAATGCTCCACATGCGAGTTTCACATGCCACCAATTCCACATTCACAGGCAACTTCAGCGCCACAGCCGTTTTCAGATAGCCCTCAATGCAAAGGCTCTAGACGCAAATATTGGTGTGAGAGCTAATTCAATCAAGGAAACACTGCATGTTGGTGAAGGGCATATTGAAGAAGGATA
>NW_026700812.1:0-34875 GCF_030435755.1 Ochotona princeps | reverse complement strand
TGAAAGCTGAGTTTCCTTGAGAGCTGCTTGGAAGCCTGATGGTGTGTGAAGTTAGTGAGCCAAATGGAGTTGTTCTCCCACAAGAACCACTCGGCTGATCCTTCTTCAATATGCCCTTCACCAACATGCAGTGTTTCCTTGATTGAATTAGCTCTCACACCAATATTTGCGTCTAGAGCCTTTGCATTGAGGGCTATCTGAAAACGGCTGTGGCGCTGAAGTTGCCTGTGAATGTGGAGTTGGTGGCATGTGAAACCCGCATCTGGAGCATTCGTTTGTGTGGGATGCTCTACCAGGTTCATTCCTAGATAATGCACACAAAGGGCACTAAGCATAGAGTGTGAAAACTGAGTTTCCTTGAGAGCTGCTTGGAAGCCTGATGGTGTGTGAAGTTAGTGAGCCAAATGGAGTTGTTCTCCAACAAGAACCACTCGGCTGATCCTTCTTCAATATGCCCTTCACCAACATGCAGTGTTTCCTTGATTGAATTAGCTCTCACACCAATATTTGCGTCTAGAGCTTTTGCAATTTGGAAGGGCTATGTGAAAACGGCTGTGGCGCTGAAGTTGCCTGTGAATGTGGAGTTGGTGGCATGTGAAACCCGCATGTGGAGCATTCATGTGTGGGATGCTCTCCAAGCTTCATTTCAGTCCTAGGCACTCAAAAGGCACTAAGGATAGAGTGTGAAAACTGAGTTTCCTTGAGAGCTGCTTGGAAGCCTGATGGTGTGTGAAGTTAGTGAGCCAAATGCAGTTGTTCTCCCACAAGAACCACTTGGCTGATCCTTCTTCAATATGCCCTTCACCAACATGCAGTGTTTCCTTGATTGAATTAGCTCTCACACCAATATTTGCGTCTAGAGCCTTTGCATTGAGGGCTATCTGAAAACGGATGTGGCGCTGAAGTTGCCTGTGAATGTGGAGTTGGTGGCATGTGAAACCCGCATGTGGAGCATTCGTTTATGTGGGATGCTCTCCAAGCTTCCTTTCAGTCCTAGGCACTCAAAGGGCACTAAGCATAGAGTGTGAAAACTGAGTTTCCTTGAGAGCTGCTTGGAAGCCTGATGGTGTGTGAAGTTAGTGAGCCAAATGGAGTTGTTCTCCCACAAGAACCACTCGGCTGATCCTTCTTCAATATGCCCTTCACCAACATGCAGTGTTTCCTTGATTGAATTAGCTCTCACACCAATATTTTGTCTAGAGCCTTTGCATTGAGGGCTATCTGAAAACGGCTGTGGCGCTGAAGTTGCCTGTGAATGTGGAGTTGGTGGCATGTGAAACCCGCATGTGGAGCATTCGTTTGTGTGGGATGCTCTACCAGGTTCATTCCTAGATAATGCACTCAAAGGGCCCTAAGCATAGAGTGTGAAAACTGAGTTTCCTTGAGAGCTGCTTGGAAGCCTGATGGTGTGTGAAGTTAGTGAGCCAAATGGAGTTGTTCTTCCCACAAGAACCACTCGGCTGATCCTTCTTCCATATGCCCTTCACCAACATGCAGTGTTTCCTTGATTGAATTAGCTCTCACACCAATATTTGCGTCTAGAGCCTTTGCATTGAGGGCTATCTGAAAACGGCTGTGGCGCTGAAGTTGCCTGTGAATGTGGAGTTGGTGGCATGTGAAACCCGCAAGTAGAGCATTCGTTTATGTGGGATGCTCTCCAAGCTTCATTTCAGTCCTATGCATACAAAGGGCACTAAGCATAGAGTGTGAAAACTGAGTTTCCTTGAGAGCTGCTTGGAAGCCTGATGGTGTGTGAAGTTAGTGAGCCAAATGGAGTTGTTCTCCCACAAGAACCACTCGGCTGATCCTTCTTCAATATGCCCTTCACCAACATGCAGTGTTTCCTTGATTGAATTAGCTCTCACACCAATATTTGCGTCTAGAGCCTTTGCATTGAGGGCTTTCTGAAAACGGCTGTGGCGCTGAAGTTGCCTGTGAATGTGGAGTTGGTGGCATGTGAAACCCGCATCTGGAGCATTCGTTTGTGTGGGATGCTCTACCAGGTTCATTCCTAGATAATGCACACAAAGGGCACTAAGCATAGAGTGTGAAAACTGAGTTTCCTTGAGAGCTGCTTGGAAGCCTGGTGGAGTGTGAAGTTAGTGAGCCAAATGGAGTTGTTCTCCCACAAGAACCACTCGGCTGATCCTTCTTCAATATGCCCTTCACCAACATGCAGTGTTTCCTTGATTGAATTAGCTCTCACACCAATATTTGCGTCTAGAGCCTTTGCATTGAGGGCTATCTGAAAACGGCTGTGGCGCTGAAGTTGCCTGTGAATGTGGAGTTGGTGGCATGTGAAACCCGCATGTGGAGCATTCGTTTGTGTGGGATGCTCTACCAGGTTCATTCCTAGATAATGCACACAAAGGGCACTAAGCATAGAGTGTGAAAGCTGAGTTTCCTTGAGAGCTGCTTGGAAGCCTGATGGTGTGTGAAGTTAGTGAGCCAAATGGAGTTGTTCTCCCACAAGAACCACTCGGCTGATCCTTCTTCAATATGCCCTTCACCAACATGCAGTGTTTCCTTGATTGAATTAGCTCTCACACCAATATTTGCGTCTAGAGCCTTTGCATTGAGGGCTATCTGAAAACGGCTGTGGCGCTGAAGTTGCCTGTGAATGTGGAGTTGGTGGCATGTGAAACCCGCATCTGGAGCATTCGTTTGTGTGGGATGCTCTACCAGGTTCATTCCTAGATAATGCACACAAAGGGCACTAAGCATAGAGTGTGAAAACTGAGTTTCCTTGAGAGCTGCTTGGAAGCCTGATGGTGTGTGAAGTTAGTGAGCCAAATGGAGTTGTTCTCCAACAAGAACCACTCGGCTGATCCTTCTTCAATATGCCCTTCACCAACATGCAGTGTTTCCTTGATTGAATTAGCTCTCACACCAATATTTGCGTCTAGAGCTTTTGCATTGAGGGCTATGTGAAAACGGCTGTGGCGCTGAAGTTGCCTGTGAATGTGGAGTTGGTGGCATGTGAAACCCGCATGTGGAGCATTCATGTGTGGGATGCTCTCCAAGCTTCATTTCAGTCCTAGGCACTCAAATGGCACTAAGCATAGAGTGTGAAAACTGAGTTTCCTTGAGAGCTGCTTGGAAGCCTGATGGTGTGTGAAGTTAGTGAGCCAAATGCAGTTGTTCTCCCACAAGAACCACTTGGCTGATCCTTCTTCAATATGCCCTTCACCAACATGCAGTGTTTCCTTGATTGAATTAGCTCTCACACCAATATTTGCGTCTAGAGCCTTTGCATTGAGGGCTATCTGAAAACGGATGTGGCGCTGAAGTTGCCTGTGAATGTGGAGTTGGTGGCATGTGAAACCCGCATGTGGAGCATTCGTTTATGTGGGATGCTCTCCAAGCTTCCTTTCAGTCCTAGGCACTCAAAGGGCACTAAGCATAGAGTGTGAAAACTGAGTTTCCTTGAGAGCTGCTTGGAAGCCTGATGGTGTGTGAAGTTAGTGAGCCAAATGGAGTTGTTCTCCCACAAGAACCACTCGGCTGATCCTTCTTCAATATGCCCTTCACCAACATGCAGTGTTTCCTTGATTGAATTAGCTCTCACACCAATATTTTGTCTAGAGCCTTTGCATTGAGGGCTATCTGAAAACGGCTGTGGCGCTGAAGTTGCCTGTGAATGTGGAGTTGGTGGCATGTGAAACCCGCATGTGGAGCATTCGTTTGTGTGGGATGCTCTACCAGGTTCATTCCTAGATAATGCACTCAAAGGGCCCTAAGCATAGAGTGTGAAAACTGAGTTTCCTTGAGAGCTGCTTGGAAGCCTGATGGTGTGTGAAGTTAGTGAGCCAAATGGAGTTGTTCTCCCACAAGAACCACTCGGCTGATCCTTCTTCCATATGCCCTTCACCAACATGCAGTGTTTCCTTGATTGAATTAGCTCTCACACCAATATTTGCGTCTAGAGCCTTTGCATTGAGGGCTATCTGAAAACGGCTGTGGCGCTGAAGTTGCCTGTGAATGTGGAGTTGGTGGCATGTGAAACCCGCAAGTAGAGCATTCGTTTATGTGGGATGCTCTCCAAGCTTCATTTCAGTCCTATGCATACAAAGGGCACTAAGCATAGAGTGTGAAAACTGAGTTTCCTTGAGAGCTGCTTGGAAGCCTGATGGTGTGTGAAGTTAGTGAGCCAAATGGAGTTGTTCTCCCACAAGAACCACTCGGCTGATCCTTCTTCAATATGCCCTTCACCAACATGCAGTGTTTCCTTGATTGAATTAGCTCTCACACCAATATTTGCGTCTAGAGCCTTTGCATTGAGGGCTTTCTGAAAACGGCTGTGGCGCTGAAGTTGCCTGTGAATGTGGAGTTGGTGGCATGTGAAACCCGCATCTGGAGCATTCGTTTGTGTGGGATGCTCTACCAGGTTCATTCCTAGATAATGCACACAAAGGGCACTAAGCATAGAGTGTGAAAACTGAGTTTCCTTGAGAGCTGCTTGGAAGCCTGGTGGAGTGTGAAGTTAGTGAGCCAAATGGAGTTGTTCTCCCACAAGAACCACTCGGCTGATCCTTCTTCAATATGCCCTTCACCAACATGCAGTGTTTCCTTGATTGAATTAGCTCTCACACCAAAATTTGCGTCTAGAGGCTTTGCATTGAGGGCTATCTGAAAACGGCTGTGGCGCTGAAGTTGCCTGTGAATGTGGAGTTGGTGGCATGTGAAACCCGCAAGTAGAGCATTCGTTTATGTGGGATGCTCTCCAAGCTTCATTTCAGTCCTATGCATACAAAGGGCACTAAGCATAGAGTGTGAAAACTGAGTTTCCTTGAGAGCTGCTTGGAAGCCTGATGGTGTGTGAATTTAGTGAGCCAAATGGAGTTGTTCTCCCACAAGAACCACTCGGCTGATCCTTCTTCAATATGCCCTTCACCAACATGCAGTGTTTCCTTGATTGAATTAGCTCTCACACCAATATTTGCGTCTAGAGCCTTTGCATTGAGGGTTATCTGAAAACGGCTGTGGCGCTGAAGTTGCCTGTGAATGTGGAGTTGGTGGCATGTGAAACCCGCATGAGGAGCATTCGTTTGTGTGGGATGCTCTACCAGGTTCATTCCTAGATAATGCACTCAAAGGGCACTAAGCATAGAGTGTGGAAACTGAGTTTCCTTGAGAGCTGCTTGGAAGCCTGATGGTGTGTGAAGTTAGTGAGCCAAATGGAGTTGTTCTCCCACAAGAACCACTCGGCTGATCCTTCTTCAATATGCCCTTCAACAACATGCAGTGTTTCCTTGATTGAATTAGCTCTCACACCAATATTTGCGTCTAGAGCCTTTGCATTGAGGGCTATCTGAAAACGGCTGTGGCGCTGAAGTTGCCTGTGAATGTGGAGTTGGTGGCATGTGAAACCCGCAAGTAGAGCATTCGTTTGTGTGGGATGCTCTACCAGGTTCATTCCTAGATAATGCACTCAAAGGGCACTAAGCATAGAGTGTGAAAACTGAGTTTCCTTGAGAGCTGCTTGGAAGCCTGATGGTGTGTGAAGTTAGTGAGCCAAATGGAGTTGTTCTCCCACAAGAACCACTCGGCTGGTCCTTCTTCAATATGCCCTTCACCAACATGCACTGTTTCCTTGATTGAATTAGCTCTCACACCAATATTTGCGTCTAGAGCCTTTGCATTGAGGGCTATCTGAAAACGGCTGTGGCGCTGAAGTTGCCTGTGAATGTGGAGTTGTTGGCATGTGAAACCCGCATGTGGAGCATTCGTTTGTGTGGGATGCTCTACCAGGTTCATTCCTAGATAATGCACTCAAAGGGCACTAAGCATAGAGTGTGAAAACTGAGTTTCCTTGAGAGCTGCTTGGAAGCCTGATGGTGTGTGAAGTTAGTGAGCCAAATGCAGTTGTTCTCCCACAAGAACCACTCGGCTGGTCCTTCTTCAATATGCCCTTCACCAACATGCAGTGTTTCCTTGATTGAATTAGCTCTCACACCAAAATTTGCGTCTAGAGCCTTTGCATTGAGGGCTATCTGAAAACGGCTGTGGCGCTGAAGTTGCCTGTGAATGTGGAGTTGGTGGCATGTGAAACCCGCATGTGGAGCATTCGTTTATGTGGGATGCTCTCCAAGCTTCATTTCAGTCCTAGGCACTTAAAGGGCACTAAGCATAGAGTGTGAAAACTGAGTTTCCTTGAGAGCTGCTTGGAAGCCTGATGGTGTGTGAAGTTAGTGAGCCAAATGGAGTTGTTCTCCCACAAGAACCACTCGGCTGATCCTTCTTCAATATGCCCTTCTCCAACATGCAGTGTTTCCTTGATTGAATTAGCTCTCACACCAATATTTTATCTAGAGCCTTTGCATTGAGGGCTATCTGAAAACGGCTGTGGCGCTGAAGTTGCCTGTGAATGTGGAGTTGGTGGCATGTGAAACCCGCATGTGGAGCATTCGTTTGTGTGGGATGCTCTACCAGGTTCATTCCTAGATAATGCACTCAAAGGGCACTAAGCATAGAGTGTGAAAACTGAGTTTCCTTGAGAGCTGCTTGGAAGCCTGATGGTGTGTGAAGTTAGTGAGCCAAATGGAGTTGTTCTCCCACAAGAACCACTCGGCTGATCCTTCTTCAATATGCCCTTCACCAACATGCAGTGTTTCCTTGATTGAATTAGCTCTCACACCAATATTTGCGTCTAGAGCCTTTGCATTGAGGGCTATCTGAAAACGGCTGTGGCGCTGAAGTTGCCTGTGAATGTGGAGTTGGTGGCATGTGAAACCCGCATGTGGAGCATTCGTTTGTGTGGGATGCTGACCAAGCTTCTTTTCAGTCCTAGGCACACAAAGAGCACTAAGCATAGAGTGTGAAAACTGAGTTTCCTTGAGAGCTGCTTGGAAGCCTGATGGTGTGTGAAGTTAGTGAGCCAAATGGAGTTGTTCTCCCACAAGAACCACTCGGCTGATCCTTCTTCAATATGCCCTTCACCAACATGCAGTGTTTCCTTGATTGAATTAGCTCTCACACCAATATTTGCGTCTAGAGCCTTTGCATTGAGGGCTATCTGAAAACGGCTGTGGCGCTGAAGTTGCCTGTGAATGTGGAGTTGGTGGCATGTGAAACCCGCATGTGGAGCATTCGTTTATGTGGGATGCTGAGCAAGCTTCATTTCAGTCCTAGGCACACAAAGAGCACTAAGCATAGAGTGTGAAAACTGAGTTTCCTTGAGAGCTGCTTGGAAGCCTGATGGTGTGTGAAGTTAGTGAGCCAAATGGAGTTGTTCTCCCACAAGAACCACTCGGCTGATCCTTCTTCAATATGCCCTTCACCAACATGCAGTGTTTCCTTGATTGAATTAGCTCTCACACCAATATTTGCGTCTAGAGCCTTTGCATTGAGGGCTATCTGAAAACGGCTGTGGCGCTGAAGTTGCCTGTGAATGTGGAGTTGGTGGCATGTGAAACCCGCATGTGGAGCATTCGTTTGTGTGGGATGCTCTACCAGGTTCATTCCTAGATAATGCACTCAAAGGGCACTAAGCATAGAGTGTGAAAACTGAGTTTCCTTGAGAGCTGCTTGGAAGCCTGATGGTGTGTGAAGTTAGTGAGCCAAATGGAGTTGTTCTCCCACAAGAACCACTCGGCTGATCCTTCTTCAATATGCCCTTCACCAACATGCAGTGTTTCCTTGATTGAATTAGCTCTCACACCAATATTTGCGTCTAGAGCCTTTGCTTTGAGGGCTATCTGAAAACGGCTGTGGCGCTGAAGTTGCCTGTGAATGTGGAGTTGGTGGCATGTGAAACCCGCATGTGGAGCATTCGTTTGTGTGGGATGCTCTACCAGGTTCATTCCTAGATAATGCACTCAAAGGGCACTAAACATAGAGTGTGAAAACTGAGTTTCCTTGAGAGCTGCTTGGAAGCCTGATGGTGTGTGAAGTTAGTGAGCCAAATGGAGTTGTTCTCCCACAAGAACCACTCGGCTGATCCTTCTTCAATATGCCCTTCACCAACATGCAGTGTTTCCTTGATTGAATTAGCTCTCACACCAATATTTGCGTCTAGAGCCTTTGCATTGAGGGCTATCTGAAAACGGCTGTGGCGCTGAAGTTGCCTGTGAATGTGGAGTTGGTGGCATGTGAAACCCGCATGTGGAGCATTCGTTTGTGTGGGATGCTCTACCAGGTTCATTCCTAGATAATGCACACAAAGGGCACTAAGCATAGAGTGTGAAAGCTGAGTTTCCTTGAGAGCTGCTTGGAAGCCTGATGGTGTGTGAAGTTAGTGAGCCAAATGGAGTTGTTCTCCCACAAGAACCACTCGGCTGATCCTTCTTCAATATGCCCTTCACCAACATGCAGTGTTTCCTTGATTGAATTAGCTCTCACACCAATATTTGCGTCTAGAGCCTTTGCATTGAGGGCTATCTGAAAACGGCTGTGGCACTGAAGTTGCCTGTGAATGTGGAGTTGGTGGCATGTGAAACCCGCATGTGGAGCATTCGTTTGTGTGGGATGCTGACCAAGCTTCATTTCAGTCCTAGGCACACAAAGAGCACTAAGCATAGAGTGTGAAAACTGAGTTTCCTTGAGAGCTGCTTGGAAGCCTGATGGTGTGTGAAGTTAGTGAGCCAAATGGAGTTGTTCTCCCACAAGAACCACTCGGCTGATCCTTCTTCAATATGCCCTTCACCAACATGCAGTGTTTCCTTGATTGAATTAGCTCTCACACCAATATTTGCGTCTAGAGCCTTTGCATTGAGGGCTATCTGAAAACGGCTGTGGCGCTGAAGTTGCCTGTGAATGTGGAGTTGGTGGCATGTGAAACCCGCATGTGGAGCATTCGTTTGTGTGGGATGCTCTACCAGGTTCATTCCGACATAATGCACTCAAAGGGCAATAAGCATAGAGTGTGAAAACTGAGTTTCCTTGAGAGCTGCTTGGAAGCCTGATGGTGTGTGAAGTTAGTGAGCCAAATGGAGTTGTTCTCCCACAAGAACCACTCGGCCGATCCTTCTTCAATATGCCCTTCACCAACATGCAGTGTTTCCTTGATTGAATTAGCTCTCACACCAATATTTGCGTCTAGAGCCTTTGCATTGAGGGCTATCTGAAAACGGCTGTGGCGCTGAAGTTGCCTGTGAATGTGGAGTTGGTGGCATGTGAAACCCGCATGTGGAGCATTCGTTTGTGTGGGATGCTCTACCAGGTTCATTCCTAGATAATGCACTCAAAGGGCACTAAACATAGAGTGTGAAAACTGAGTTTCCTTGAGAGCTGCTTGGAAGCCTGATGGTGTGTGAAGTTAGTGAGCCAAATGGAGTTGTTCTCCCACAAGAACCACTCGGCTGATCCTTCTTCAATATGCCCTTCAGCAACATGCAGTGTTTCCTTGATTGAATTAGCTCTCACACCAATATTTGCGTCTAGAGCCTTTGCATTGAGGGCTATCTGAAAACGGCTGTGGCGCTGAAGTTGCCTGTGAATGTGGAGTTGGTGGCATGTGAAACCCGCATGTGGAGAATTCGTTTGTGTGGGATGCTCTATCAGGTTCATTCCTAGATTATGCACACAAAAGGCACTAAGCATAGAGTGTGAAAACTGAGTTTCCTTGAGAGCTGCTTGGAAGCCTGGTGGTGTGTGAAGTTAGTGAGCCAAATGGAGTTGTTCTCCCACAAGAACCACTCGGCTGATCCTTCTTCAATATGCCCTTCACCAACATGCAGTGTTTCCTTGATTGAATTAGCTCTCACACCAATATTTGCGTCTAGAGCCTTTGCATTGAGGGCTATCTGAAAACGGCTGTGGCGCTGAAGTTGCCTGTGAATGTGGAGTTGGTGGCATGTGAAACCCGCATGTGGAGCATTCGTTTGTGTGGGATGCTGACCAAGCTTCATTTCAGTCCTAGGCACACAAAGAGCACTATACATAGAGTGTGAAAACTGAGTTTCCTTGAGAGCTGCTTGGAAGCCTGATGGTGTGTGAAGTTATTGAGCCAAATGGAGTTGTTCTCCCACAAGAACCACTCGGCTGATCCTTCTTCCATATGCCCTTCACCAACATGCAGTGTTTCCTTGATTGAATTAGCTCTCACACCAATATTTTGTCTAGAGCCTTTGCATTGAGGGCTATCTGAAAACGGCTGTGGCGCTGAATTTGCCTGTGAATGTGGAGTTGGTGGCATGTGAAACCCACATCTGGAGCATTCGTTTGTGTGGGATGCTCTACCAGGTTCATTCCTAGATAATGCACTCAAAGGGCACTAAGCATAGAGTGTGAAAACTGAGTTTCCTTGAGAGCTGCTTGGAAGCCTGATGGTGTGTGAAGTTAGTGAGCCAAATGGAGTTGTTCTCCCACAAGAACCACTCGGCTGGTCCTTCTTCAATATGCCCTTCACCAACATGCAGTGTTTCCTTGATTGAATTAGCTCTCACACCAATATTTGCGTCTAGAGCCTTTGCATTGAGGGCTATCTGAAAACGGCTGTGGCGCTGAAGTTGCCTGTGAATGTCGAATGGGTGGCATGTGAAAACCGCATGTGGAGCATTCTTTTATGTGGGATGCAATCCAAGCTTCATTTCAGTCCTAGGCACTCAAAGGGCACTAAACATAGAGTGTGAAAACTGAGTTTCCTTGAGAGCTGCTTGGAAGCCTGATGGTGTGTGAAGTTAGTGAGCCAAATGGAGTTGTTCTCCCACAAGAACCACTCGGCTGATCCTTCTTCAATATGCCCTTCACCAACATGCAGTGTTTCCTTGATTGAATTAGCTCTCACAAAAATATTTTATCTAGAGCCTTTGCATTGAGGGCTATCTGAAAATGGCTGTGGCGCTGAAGTTGCCTGTGAATGTGGAGTGGGTGGCATGTGAAACCCACATCTGGAGCATTCGTTTGTGTGGGATGCTCTACCAGATTCATTCCTAGATAATGCACTCAAAGGGCACTAAGCATAGAGTGTGAAAACTGAGTTTCCTTGAGAGCTGCTTGGAAGCCTGATGGTGTGTGAAGTTAGTGAGCCAAATGGAGTTGTTCTCCCACAAGAACCACTCGGCTGATCCTTCTTCAATATGCCCTTCAACAACATGCAGTGTTTCCTTGATTGAATTACCTCTCACACCAATATTTGCGTCTAGAGCCTTTGCATTGAGGGCTATCTGAAAACGGCTGTGGCGCTGAAGTTGCCTGTGAATGTGGAGTTGGTGGCATGTGAAACCCGCATGTGGAGCATTCGTTTGTGTGGGATGCTCTACCAGGTTCATT
This sequence comes from Ochotona princeps, assembly GCF_030435755.1. Classification (NCBI taxonomy): domain Eukaryota; kingdom Metazoa; phylum Chordata; class Mammalia; order Lagomorpha; family Ochotonidae; genus Ochotona; species Ochotona princeps. The sequence goes on along the minus strand of NW_026700812.1, from coordinate 23,664 downwards.
CCTAGATAATGCACTCAAAGGGCACTAAGCATAGAGTGTGAAAACTGAGTTTCCTTGAGAGCTGCTTGGAAGCCTGATGGTGTGTGAAGTTAGTGAGCCAAATGGAGTTGTTCTCCCACAAGAACCACTCGGCCGATCCTTCTTCAATATGCCCTTCACCAACATGCAGTGTTTCCTTGATTGAATTAGCTCTCACACCAATATTTGCGTCTAGAGCCTTTGCATTGAGGGCTATCTGAAAAACGGCTGTGGCGCTGAAGTTGCCTGTGAATGTGGAGTTGGTGGCATGTGAAACCCGCATGTGGAGAATTCGTTTGTGTGGGATGCTCTACCAGGTTCATTCCTAGATTATGCACACAAAAGGCACTAAGCATAGAGTGTGAAAACTGAGTTTCCTTGAGAGCTGCTTGGAAGCCTGGTGGTGTGTGAAGTTAGTGAGCCAAATGGAGTTGTTCTCCCACAAGAACCACTCGGCTGATCCTTCTTCAATATGCCCTTCACCAACATGCAGTGTTTCCTTGATTGAATTAGCTCTCACACCAATATTTGCGTCTAGAGCCTTTGCATTGAGGGCTATCTGAAAATGGCTGTGGCGCTGAAGTTGCCTGTGAATGTGGAGTTGGTGGCATGTGAAACCCGCATGTGGAGCATTCGTTTGTGTGGGATGCTCTACCAGGTTCATTTCAGTCCTAGCCATACAAAGGGCACTAAGCATAGAGTGTGAAAACTGAGTTTCCTTGAGAGCTGCTTGGAAGCCTGATGGTGTGTGAAGTTAGTGAGCCAAATGGAGTTGTTCTCCCACAAGAACCACTCGGCTGATCCTTCTTCAATATGCCCTTCACCAACATGCAGTGTTTCCTTGATTGAATTAGCTCTCACACCAATATTTGCGTCTAGAGCCTTTGCATTGAGGGCTATCTGAAAACGGCTGTGGCGCTGAAGTTGCCTGTGAATGTGGAGTTGGTGGCATGTGAAACCCGCATGTGGAGCATTCGTTTGTGTGGGATGCTCTACCAGGTTCATTCCTAGATAATGCACTCAAAGGGCACTAAACATAGAGTGTGAAAACTGAGTTTCCTTGAGAGCTGCTTGGAAGCCTGATGGTGTGTGAAGTTAGTGAGCCAAATGGAGTTGTTCTCCCACAAGAACCACTCGGCCGATCCTTCTTCAATATGCCCTTCACCAACATGCAGTGTTTCCTTGATTGAATTAGCTCTCACACCAATATTTGCGTCTAGAGCCTTTGCATTGAGGGCTATCTGAAAACGGCTGTGGCGCTGAAGTTGCCTGTGAATGTGGAGTTGGTGGCATGTGAAACCCGCATGTGGAGCATTCGTTTGTGTGGGATGCTCTACCAGGTTCCTTCCTAGATAATGCACACAAAAGGCACTAAGCATAGAGTGTGAAAACTGAGTTTCCTTGAGAGCTGCTTGGAAGCCTGATGGTGTGTGAAGTTAGTGAGCCAAATGGAGTTGTTCTCCCACAAGAACCACTCGGCTGATCCTTCTTCAATATGCCCTTCATCAACATGCAGTGTTTCCTTGATTGAATTAGCTCTCACACCAATATTTGCGTCTAGAGCCTTTGCATTGAGGGCTATCTGAAAACGGCTGTGGCGCTGAAGTTGCCTGTGAATGTGGAGTTGGTGGCATGTGAAACCCGCATGTGGAGCATTCATTTGTGTGGGATGCTGACCAAGCTTCATTTCAGTCCTAGGCACACAAAGAGCACTAAGCATAGAGTGTGAAAACTGAGTTTCCTTGAGAGCTGCTTGGAAGCCTGATGGTGTGTGAAGTTAGTGAGCCAAATGGAGTTGTTCTCCCACAAGAACCACTCGGCTGATCCTTCTTCAATATGCCCTTCACCAACATGCAGTGTTTCCTTGATTGAATTAGCTCTCACACCAATATTTGCGTCTAGAGCCTTTGCATTGAGGGCTATCTGAAAACGGCTGTGGCGTTGAATTTGTCTGTGAATGTGGAGTTGGTGGCATGTGAAACCCACATCTGGAGCATTCGTTTGTGTGGGATGCTCTACCAGGTTCATTCCTAGATAATGCACTCAAAGGGCACTAAGCATAGAGTGTGAAAACTGAGTTTCCTTGAGAGCTGCTTGGAAGCCTGATGGTGTGTGAAGTTAGTGAACCAAATGGAGTTGTTCTCCCAGAAGAACCACTAGGCTGGTCCTTCTTCAATATGCCCTTCACCAACATGCAGTGTTTCCTTGATTGAATTAGCTCTCACACCAATATTTGCGTCTAGAGCCTTTGCATTGAGGGCTATCTGAAAACGGCTGTGGCGCTGAAGTTGCCTGTGAATGTCGAGTTGGTGGCATGTGAAAACCGCATGTGGAGCATTCGTTTATGTGGGATGCAATCCAAGCTTCATTTCAGTCCTAGGCACTCAAAGGGCACTAAACATAGAGTGTGAAAACTGAGTTTCCTTGAGAGCTGCTTGGAAGCCTGATGGTGTGTGAAGTTAGTGAGCCAAATGGAGTTGTTCTCCCACAAGAACCACTAGGCTGGTCCTTCTTCAATATGCCCTTCACCAACATGCAGTGTTTCCTTGATTGAATTAGCTCTCACACCAATATTTGCGTCTAGAGCCTTTGCATTGAGGGCTATCTGAAAACGGCTGTGGCGCTGAAGTTGCCTGTGAATGTGGAGTTGGTGGCATGTGAAACCCGCATGTGGAGCATTCGTTTGTGTGGGATGCTCTACCAGGTTCATTCCTAGATAATGCACTCAAAGGGCACTAAGCATAGAGTGTGAAAACTGAGTTTCCTTGAGAGCTGCTTGGAAGCCTGATGGTGTGTGAAGTTAGTGAGCCAAATGGAGTTGTTCTCCCACAAGAACCACTCGGCTGATCCTTCTTCCATATGCCCTTCACCAACATGCAGTGTTTCCTTGATTGAATTAGCTCTCACACCAATATTTTGTCTAGAGCCTTTGCATTGAGGGCTATCTGAAAACGGCTGTGGCGCTGAATTTGCCTGTGAATGTGGAGTTGGTGGCATGTGAAACCCACATCTGGAGCATTCGTTTGTGTGGGATGCTCTACCAGGTTCATTCCTAGATAATGCACTCAAAGGGCACTAAGCATAGAGTGTGAAAACTGAGTTTCCTTGTGAGCTGCTTGGAAGCCTGATGGTGTGTGAAGTTAGTGAGCCAAATGGAGTTGTTCTCCCACAAGAACCACTCGGCTGGTCCTTCTTCAATATGCCCTTCACCAACATGCAGTGTTTCCTTGATTGAATTAGCTCTCACACCAATATTTGCGTCTAGAGCCTTTGCATTGAGGGCTATCTGAAAACGGCTGTGGCGCTGAAGTTGCCTGTGAATGTCGAGTGGGTGGAATGTGAAAACCGCATGTGGAGCATTCTTTTATGTGGGATGCAATCCAAGCTTCATTTCAGTCCTAGGCACTCAAAGGGCACTAAACATAGAGTGTGAAAACTGAGTTTCCTTGAGAGCTGCTTGGAAGCCTGATGGTGTGTGAAGTTAGTGAGCCAAATGGAGTTGTTCTCCCACAAGAACCACTCGGCTGATCCTTCTTCAATATGCCCTTCACCAACATGCAGTGTTTCCTTGATTGAATTAGCTCTCACACCAATATTTTATCTAGAGCCTTTGCATTGAGGGCTATCTGAAAATGGCTGTGGCGCTGAAGTTGCCTGTGAATGTGGAGTTGGTGCATGTGAAACCCACATCTGGAGCATTCGTTTGTGTGGGATTTTCTACCAGATTCATTCCTAGATAATGCACTCAAAGGGCACTAAGCATAGAGTGTGAAAACTGAGTTTCCTTGAGAGCTGCTTGGAAGCCTGATGTGTGTGAAGTTAGTGAGCCAAATGGAGTTGTTCTCCCACAAGAACCACTCGGCTGATCCTTCTTCAATATGCCCTTCACCAACATGCAGTGTTTCCTTGATTGAATTAGCTCTCACACCAATATTTGCGTCTAGAGCCTTTGCATTGAGGGCTATCTGAAAACGGCTGTGGCGCTGAAGTTGCCTGTGAATGTGGAGTTGGTGGCATGTGAAACCCGCATGTGGAGCATTCGTTTGTGTGGGATGCTCTACCAGGTTCATTCCTAGATAATGCACTCAAAGGGCACTAAGCATAGAGTGTGAAAACTGAGTTTCCTTGAGAGCTGCTTGGAAGCCTGATGGTGTGTGAAGTTAGTGAGCCAAATGGAGTTGTTCTCCCACAAGAACCACTCGGCTGATCCTTCTTCAATATGCCCTTCAGCAACATGCAGTGTTTCCTTGATTGAATTAGCTCTCACACCAATATTTGCGTCTAGAGCCTTTGCATTGAGGGCTATCTGAAAACGGCTGTGGCGCTGAAGTTGCCTGTGAATGTGGAGTTGTGGCATGTGAACCCGCATGTGGAGCATTCGTTGTGTGGGATGCTCTACCAGGTTCATTCCTAGATTATGCACACAAAAGGCACTAAGCATAGAGTGTGAAAACTGAGTTTCCTTGAGAGCTGCTTGGAAGCCTGATGGTGTGTGAAGTTAGTGAGCCAAATGGAGTTGTTCTCCCACAAGAACCACTCGGCTGATCCTTCTTCAATATGCCCTTCACCAACATGCAGTGTTTCCTTGATTGAATTAGCTCTCACACCAATATTTGCGTCTAGAGCCTTTGCATTGAGGGCTATCTGAAAACGGCTGTGGCGCTGAAGTTGCCTGTGAATGTGGAGTTGGTGGCATGTGAAACCCGCATGTGGAGCATTCGTTTGTGTGGATGCTCTCCAAGCTTCATTTCAGTCCTAGGCACACAAAGAGCACTAAGCATAGAGTGTGAAAACTGAGTTTCCTTGAGAGCTGCTTGGAAGCCTGATGGTGTGTGAAGTTATTGAGCCAAATGGAGTTGTTCTCCCACAAGAACCACTCGGCTGATCCTTCTTCCATATGCCCTTCACCAACATGCAGTGTTTCCTTGATTGAATTAGCTCTCACACCAATATTTTGTCTAGAGCCTTTGCATTGAGGGCTATCTGAAACGGCTGTGGCGCTGAATTTGCCTGTGAATGTGGAGTTGGTGGCATGTGAAACCCACATCTGGAGCATTCGTTTGTGTGGGATGCTCTACCAGGTTCATTCCTAGATAATGCCACTCAAGGGCACTAAGCATAGAGTGTGAAAACTGAGTTTCCTTGAGAGCTGCTTGGAAGCCTGATGGTGTGTGAAGTTAGTGAGCCAAATGGAGCTGTTCTCCCACAAGAACCACTCGGCTGGTCCTTCTTCAATATGCCCTTCACCAACATGCAGTGTTTCCTTGATTGAATTAGCTCTCACACCAATATTTGCGTCTAGAGCCTTTGCATTGAGGGCTATCTGAAAAACGGCTGTGGCGCTGAAGTTGCCTGTGAATGTGGAGTTGGTGGCATGTGAAACCCGCATGTGGAGAATTCGTTTGTGTGGGATGCTCTACCAGGTTCATTCCTAGATTATGCACACAAAAGGCACTAAGCATAGAGTGTGAAAACTGAGTTCCTTGAGAGCTGCTTGGAAGCCTGGTGGTGTGTGAAGTTAGTGAGCCAAATGGAGTTGTTCTCCCACAAGAACCACTCGGCTGATCCTTCTTCAATATGCCCTTCACCAACATGCAGTGTTTCCTTGATTGAATTAGCTCTCACACCAATATTTGCGTCTAGAGCCTTTGCATTGAGGGCTATCTGAAAATGGCTGTGGCGCTGAAGTTGCCTGTGAATGTGGAGTTGGTGGCATGTGAAACCCGCATGTGGAGCATTCGTTTGTGTGGGATGCTCTACCAGGTTCATTTCAGTCCTAGCCATACAAAGGGCACTAAGCATAGAGTGTGAAAACTGAGTTTCCTTGAGAGCTGCTTGGAAGCCTGATGGTGTGTGAAGTTAGTGAGCCAAATGGAGTTGTTCTCCCACAAGAACCACTCGGCTGATCCTTCTTCAATATGCCCTTCACCAACATGCAGTGTTTCCTTGATTGAATTAGCTCTCACACCAATATTTGCGTCTAGAGCCTTTGCATTGAGGGCTATCTGAAAACGGCTGTGGCGCTGAAGTTGCCTGTGAATGTGGAGTTGGTGGCATGTGAAACCCGCATGTGGAACATTCGTTTGTGTGGGATGCTCACCAGGTTCATTCCTACATAATGCACTCAAAGGGCACTAAACATAGAGTGTGAAAACTGAGTTTCCTTGAGAGCTGCTTGGAAGCCTGATGGTGTGTGAAGTTAGTGAGCCAAATGGAGTTGTTCTCCCACAAGAACCACTCGGCCGATCCTTCTTCAATATGCCCTTCACCAACATGCAGTGTTTCCTTGATTGAATTAGCTCTCACACCAATATTTGCGTCTAGAGCCTTTGCATTGAGGGCTATCTGAAAACGGCTGTGGCGCTGAAGTTGCCTGTGAATGTGGAGTTGGTAGCATGTGAAACCCGCATGTGGAGCATTCGTTTGTGTGGGATGCTCTACCAGGTTCCTTCCTAGATAATGCACACAAAAGGCACTAAGCATAGAGTGTGAAAACTGAGTTTCCTTGAGAGCTGCTTGGAAGCCTGATGGTGTGTGAAGTTAGTGAGCCAAATGGAGTTGTTCTCCACAAGAACCACTCGTCTGATCAATCTTCAATATGCCCTTCACCAACATGCAGTGTTTCCTTGATTGAATTAGCTCTCACACCAATATTTGCGTCTAGAGCCTTTGCATTGAGGGCTATCTGAAAACGGCTGTGGCGCTGAAGTTGCCTGTGAATGTGGAGTTGGTGGCATGTGAAACCCGCATGTGGAGCATTCGTTTGTGTGGGATGCTGACCAAGCTTCATTTCAGTCCTAGGCACACAAAGAGCACTAAGCATAGAGTGTGAAAACTGAGTTTCCTTGAGAGCTGCTTGGAAGCCTGATGGTGTGTGAAGTTAGTGAGCCAAATGGAGTTGTTCTCCCACAAGAACCACTCGGCTGATCCTTCTTCAATATGCCCTTCACCAACATGCAGTGTTTCCTTGATTGAATTAGCTCTCACACCAATATTTTGTCTAGAGCCTTTGCATTGAGGGCTATCTGAAAACGGCTGTGGCGCTGAATTTGCCTGTGAATGTGGAGTTGGTGGCATGTGAAACCCACATCTGGAGCATTCGTTTGTGTGGGATGCTCTACCAGGTTCATTCCTAGATAATGCACTCAAAGGGCACTAAGCATAGAGTGTGAAAACTGAGTTTCCTTGAGAGCTGCTTGGAAGCCTGATGGTGTGTGAAGTTAGTGAGCCAAATGGAGTTGTTCTCCCACAAGAACCACTCGGCTGGTCCTTCTTCAATATGCCCTTCACCAACATGCAGTGTTTCCTTGATTGAATTAGCTCTCACACCAATATTTGCGTCTAGAGCCTTTGCATTGAGGGCTATCTGAAAACGGCTGTGGCGCTGAAGTTGCCTGTGAATGTCGAATGGGTGGCATGTGAAAACCGCATGTGGAGCATTCTTTTATGTGGGATGCAATCCAAGCTTCATTTCAGTCCTAGGCACTCAAAGGGCACTAAACATAGAGTGTGAAAACTGAGTTTCCTTGAGAGCTGCTTGGAAGCCTGATGGTGTGTGAAGTTAGTGAGCCAAATGGAGTTGTTCTCCCACAAGAACCACTCGGCTGATCCTTCTTCAATATGCCCTTCACCAACATGCAGTGTTTCCTTGATTGAATTAGCTCTCACACCAATATTTTATCTAGAGCCTTTGCATTGAGGGCTATCTGAAAATGGCTGTGGCGCTGAAGTTGCCTGTGAATGTGGAGTTGGTGGCATGTGAAACCCACATCTGGAGCATTCGTTTGTGTGGGATTTTCTACCAGATTCATTCAAATAGATAATTCCTAATATGCACTCAAGCACTAAGCATAGAGTGTGAAAACTGAGTTTCCTTGAGAGCTGCTTGGAAGCCTGATGGTGTGTGAAGTTAGTGAGCCAAATGGAGTTGTTCTCCCACAAGAACCACTCGGCTGATCCTTCTTCAATATGCCCTTCACCAACATGCAGTGTTTCCTTGATTGAATTAGCTCTCACACCAATATTTGCGTCTAGAGCCTTTGAATTGAGGGCTATCTGAAAACGGCTGTGGCGCTGAAGTTGCCTGTGAATGTGGAGTTGGTGGCATGTGAAACCCGCATGTGGAGCATTCGTTTGTGTGGGATGCTCTACCAGGTTCATTCCTAGATAATGCACTCAAAGGGCACTAAGCATAGAGTGTGAAAACTGAGTTTCCTTGAGAGCTGCTTGGAAGCCTGATGGTGTGTGAAGTTAGTGAGCCAAATGGAGTTGTTCTCCCACAAGAACCACTCGCTGATCCTTCTTCAATATGCCCTTCAGCAACATGCAGTGTTTCCTTGATTGAATTAGCTCTCACACCAATATTTGCGTCTAGAGCCTTTGCATTGAGGGCTATCTGAAAACGGCTGTGGCGCTGAAGTTGCCTGTGAATGTGGAGTTGGTGGCATGTGAAACCCGCATGTGGAGAATTCGTTTGTGTGGGATGCTCTACCAGGTTCATTCCTAGATTATGCACACAAAAGGCACTAAGCATAGAGTGTGAAAACTGAGTTTCCTTGAGAGCTGCTTGGAAGCCTGGTGGTGTGTGAAGTTAGTGAGCCAAATGGAGTTGTTCTCCCACAAGAACCACTCGGCTGATCAATCTTCAATATGCCCTTCACCAACATGCAGTGTTTTCCTTGATTGAATTAGCTCTCACACCAATATTTGCGTCTAGAGCCTTTGCATTGAGGGCTATCTGAAAACGGCTGTGGCGCTGAAGTTGCCTGTGAATGTGGAGTTGGTGGCATGTGAAACCCGCATGTGGAGCATTCGTTTGTGTGGGATGCTCTCCAAGCTTCATTTCAGTCCTAGGCACACAAAGAGCACTAAGCATAGAGTGTGAAAACTGAGTTTCCTTGAGAGCTGCTTGGAAGCCTGATGGTGTGTGAAGTTATTGAGCCAAATGGAGTTGTTCTCCCACAAGAACCACTCGGCTGATCCTTCTTCCATATGCCCTTCACCAACATGCAGTGTTTCCTTGATTGAATTAGCTCTCACACCAATATTTTGTCTAGAGCCTTTGCATTGAGGGCTATCTGAAAACGGCTGTGGCGCTGAATTTGCCTGTGAATGTGGAGTTGGTGGCATGTGAAACCCACATCTGGAGCATTCGTTTGTGTGGGATGCTCTACCAGGTTCATTCCTAGATAATGCACTCAAGGGCACTAAGCATAGAGTGTGAAAACTGAGTTTCCTTGAGAGCTGCTTGGAAGCCTGATGGTGTGTGAAGTTAGTGAGCCAAATGGAGCTGTTCTCCCACAAGAACCACTCGGCTGGTCCTTCTTCAATATGCCCTTCACCAACATGCAGTGTTTCCTTGATTGAATTAGCTCTCACACCAATATTTGCGTCTAGAGCCTTTGCATTGAGGGCTATCTGAAAAACGGCTGTGGCGCTGAAGTTGCCTGTGAATGTGGAGTTGGTGGCATGTGAAACCCGCATGTGGAGAATTCGTTTGTGTGGGATGCTCTACCAGGTTCATTCCTAGATTATGCACACAAAAGGCACTAAGCATAGAGTGTGAAAACTGAGTTTCCTTGAGAGCTGCTTGGAAGCCTGGTGGTGTGTGAAGTTAGTGAGCCAAATGGAGTTGTTCTCCCACAAGAACCACTCGGCTGATCCTTCTTCAATATGCCCTTCACCAACATGCAGTGTTTCCTTGATTGAATTAGCTCTCACACCAATATTTGCGTCTAGAGCCTTTGCATTGAGGGCTATCTGAAAATGGCTGTGGCGCTGAAGTTGCCTGTGAATGTGGAGTTGGTGGCATGTGAAACCCGCATGTGGAGCATTCGTTTGTGTGGGATGCTCTACCAGGTTCATTTCAGTCCTAGCCATACAAAGGGCACTAAGCATAGAGTGTGAAAACTGAGTTTCCTTGAGAGCTGCTTGGAAGCCTGATGGTGTGTGAAGTTAGTGAGCCAAATGGAGTTGTTCTCCCACAAGAACCACTCGGCTGATCCTTCTTCAATATGCCCTTCACCAACATGCAGTGTTTCCTTGATTGAATTAGCTCTCACACCAATATTTGCGTCTAGAGCCTTTGCATTGAGGGCTATCTGAAAACGGCTGTGGCGCTGAAGTTGCCTGTGAATGTGGAGTTGGTGGCATGTGAAACCCGCATGTGGAGCATTCGTTTGTGTGGATGCTCACCAGGTTCATTCCTACATAATGCACTCAAAGGGCACTAAACATAGAGTGTGAAAACTGAGTTTCCTTGAGAGCTGCTTGGAAGCCTGATGGTGTGTGAAGTTAGTGAGCCAAATGAGTTGTTCTCCCACAAGAACCACTCGGCCGATCCTTCTTCAATATGCCCTTCACCAACATGCAGTGTTTCCTTGATTGAATTAGCTCTCACACCAATATTTGCGTCTAGAGCCTTTGCATTGAGGGCTATCTGAAAACGGCTGTGGCGCTGAAGTTGCCTGTGAATGTGGAGTTGGTAGCATGTGAAACCCGCATGTGGAGCATTCGTTTGTGTGGGATGCTCTACCAGGTTCCTTCCTAGATAATGCACACAAAAGGCACTAAGCATAGAGTGTGAAAACTGAGTTTCCTTGAGAGCTGCTTGGAAGCCTGATGGTGTGTGAAGTTAGTGAGCCAAATGGAGTTGTTCTCCCACAAGAACCACTCGTCTGATCAATCTTCAATATGCCCTTCACCAACATGCAGTGTTTCCTTGATTGAATTAGCTCTCACACCAATATTTGCGTCTAGAGCCTTTGCATTGAGGGCTATCTGAAAACGGCTGTGGCGCTGAAGTTGCCTGTGAATGTGGAGTTGGTGGCATGTGAAACCCGCATGTGGAGCATTCGTTTGTGTGGGATGCTGACCAAGCTTCATTTCAGTCCTAGGCACACAAAGAGCACTAAGCATAGAGTGTGAAAACTGAGTTTCCTTGAGAGCTGCTTGGAAGCCTGATGGTGTGTGAAGTTAGTGAGCCAAATGGAGTTGTTCTCCCACAAGAACCACTCGGCTGATCCTTCTTCAATATGCCCTTCACCAACATGCAGTGTTTCCTTGATTGAATTAGCTCTCACACCAATATTTGCGTCTAGAGCCTTTGCATTGAGGGCTATCTGAAAACGGCTGTGGCGTTGAATTTGTCTGTGAATGTGGAGTTGGTGGCATGTGAAACCCACATCTGGAGCATTCGTTTGTGTGGGATGCTCTACCAGGTTCATTCCTAGATAATGCACTCAAAGGGCACTAAGCATAGAGTGTGAAAACTGAGTTTCCTTGAGAGCTGCTTGGAAGCCTGATGGTGTGTGAAGTTAGTGAACCAAATGGAGTTGTTCTCCTAGAAGAACCACTAGGCTGGTCCTTCTTCAATATGCCCTTCACCAACATGCAGTGTTTCCTTGATTGAATTAGCTCTCACACCAATATTTGCGTCTAGAGCCTTTGCATTGAGGGCTATCTGAAAACGGCTGTGGCGCTGAAGTTGCCTGTGAATGTCGAGTTGGTGGCATGTGAAAACCGCATGTGGAGCATTCGTTTATGTGGGATGCAATCCAAGCTTCATTTCAGTCCTAGGCACTCAAAGGGCACTAAACATAGAGTGTGAAAACTGAGTTTCCTTGAGAGCTGCTTGGAAGCCTGATGGTGTGTGAAGTTAGTGAGCCAAATGGAGTTGTTCTCCCACAAGAACCACTCGGCTGGTCCTTCTTCAATATGCCTTCACCAACATGCAGTGTTTCCTTGATTGAATTAGCTCTCACACCAATATTTGCGTCTAGAGCCTTTGCATTGAGGGCTATCTGAAAACGGCTGTGGCGCTGAAGTTGCCTGTGAATGTGGAGTTGGTGGCATGTGAAACCCGCATGTGGAGCATTCGTTTGTGTGGGATGCTCTACCAGGTTCATTCCTAGATAATGCACTCAAAGGGCACTAAGCATAGAGTGTGAAAACTGAGTTTCCTTGAGAGCTGCTTGGAAGCCTGATGGTGTGTGAAGTTAGTGAGCCAAATGGAGTTGTTCTCCCACAAGAACCACTCGGCCGATCCTTCTTCAATATGCCCTTCACCAACATGCAGTGTTTCCTTGATTGAATTAGCTCTCACACCAATATTTGCGTCTAGAGCCTTTGCATTGAGGGCTATCTGAAAACGGCTGTGGCGCTGAAGTTGCCTGTGAATGTGGAGTTGGTGGCATGTGAAACCCGCATGTGGAGAATTCGTTTGTGTGGGATGCTCTACCAGGTTCATTCCTAGATTATGCTCACAAAAGGCACTAAGCATAGAGTGTGAAAACTGAGTTTCCTTGAGAGCTGCTTGGAAGCCTGGTGGTGTGTGAAGTTAGTGAGCCAAATGGAGTTGTTCTCCCACAAGAACCACTCGGCTGATCCTTCTTCAATATGCCCTTCACCAACATGCAGTGTTTCCTCATTGAATTAGCTCTCACACCAATATTTGCGTCTAGAGCCTTTGCATTGAGGGCTATCTGAAAACGGCTGTGGCGCTGATGTTGCCTGTGAATGTGGAGTTGGTGGCATGTGAAACCCACATGTGGAGCATTCGTTTGTGTGGGATGCTGACCAAGCTTCATTTCAGTCCTAGGCACACAAAGAGCACTAAGCATAGAGTGTGAAAACTGAGTTTCCTTGAGAGCTGCTTGAAGCCTGATGGTGTGTGAAGTTATTGAGCCAAATGGAGTTGTTCTCCCACAAGAACCACTCGGCTGATCCTTCTTCCATATGCCCTTCACCAACATGCAGTGTTTCCTTGATTGAATTAGCTCTCACACCAATATTTTGTCTAGAGCCTTTGCATTGAGGGCTATCTGAAAACGGCTGTGGCGCTGAATTTGCCTGTGAATGTGGAGTTGGTGGCATGTGAAACCCACATCTGGAGCATTCGTTTGTGTGGGATGCTCTACCAGGTTCATTCCTAGATAATGCACTCAAAGGGCACTAAGCATAGAGTGTGAAAACTGAGTTTCCTTGAGAGCTGCTTGGAAGCCTGATGGTGTGTGAAGTTAGTGAGCCAAATGGAGTTGTTCTCCCACAAGAACCACTCGGCTGGTCCTTCTTCAATATGCCCTTCACCAACATGCAGTGTTTCCTTGATTGAATTAGCTCTCACACCAATATTTGCGTCTAGAGCCTTTGCATTGAGGGCTATCTGAAAACGGCTGTGGCGCTGAAGTTGCCTGTGAATGTCGAATGGGTGGCATGTGAAAACCGCATGTGGAGCATTCTTTTATGTGGGATGCAATCCAAGCTTCATTTCAGTCCTAGGCACTCAAAGAGCACTAAACATAGAGTGTGAAAACTGAGTTTCCTTGAGAGCTGCTTGGAAGCCTGATGGTGTGTGAAGTTAGTGAGCCAAATGGAGTTGTTCTCCCACAAGAACCACTCGGCTGATCCTTCTTCAATATGCCCTTCACCAACATGCAGTGTTTCCTTGATTGAATTAGCTCTCACAAAAATATTTTATCTAGAGCCTTTGCATGAGGGCTATCTGAAAATGGCTGTGGCGCTGAAGTTGCCTGTGAATGTGGAGTGGGTGGCATGTGAAACCCACATCTGGAGCATTCGTTTGTGTGGGATGCTCTACCAGATTCATTCCTAGATAATGCACTCAAAGGGCACTAAGCATAGAGTGTGAAAACTGAGTTTCCTTGAGAGCTGCTTGGAAGCCTGATGGTGTGTGAAGTTAGTGAGCCAAATGGAGTTGTTCTCCCACAAGAACCACTCGGCTGATCCTTCTTCAATATGCCCTTCACCAACATGCAGTGTTTCCTTGATTGAATTACCTCTCACACCAATATTTGCGTCTAGAGCCTTTGCATTGAGGGCTATCTGAAAACGGCTGTGGCGCTGAAGTTGCCTGTGAATGTGGAGTTGGTGGCATGTGAAACCCGCATGTGGAGCATTCGTTTGTGTGGGATGCTCTACCAGGTTCATTCCTAGATAATGCACTCAAAGGGCACTAAGCATAGAGTGTGAAAACTGAGTTCCTTGAGAGCTGCTTGGAAGCCTGATGGTGTGTGAAGTTAGTGAGCCAAATGGAGTTGTTCTCCCACAAGAACCACTCGGCGATCCTTCTTCAATATGCCCTTCACCAACATGCAGTGTTTCCTTGATTGAATTAGCTCTCACACCAATATTTGCGTCTAGAGCCTTTGCATTGAGGGCTATCTGAAAAACGGCTGTGGCGCTGAAGTTGCCTGTGAATGTGGAGTTGGTGGCATGTGAAACCCGCATGTGGAGAATTCGTTTGTGTGGGATGCTCTACCAGGTTCATTCCTAGATTATGCACACAAAAGGCACTAAGCATAGAGTGTGAAAACTGAGTTTCCTTGAGAGCTGCTTGAAGCCTGGTGGTGTGTGAAGTTAGTGAGCCAAATGGAGTTGTTCTCCCACAAGAACCACTCGGCTGATCCTTCTTCAATATGCCCTTCACCAACATGCAGTGTTTCCTTGATTGAATTAGCTCTCACACCAATATTTGCGTCTAGAGCCTTTGCATTGAGGGCTATCTGAAAATGGCTGTGGCGCTGAAGTTGCCTGTGAATGTGGAGTTGGTGGCATGTGAAACCCGCATGTGGAGCATTCGTTTGTGTGGGATGCTCTACCAGGTTCATTTCAGTCCTAGCCATACAAAGGGCACTAAGCATAGAGTGTGAAAACTGAGTTTCCTTGAGAGCTGCTTGGAAGCCTGATGGTGTGTGAAGTTAGTGAGCCAAATGGAGTTGTTCTCCCACAAGAACCACTCGGCTGATCCTTCTTCAATATGCCCTTCACCAACATGCAGTGTTTCCTTGATTGAATTAGCTCTTTTTCACACCAATATTTGCGTCTAGAGCCTTTGCATTGAGGGCTATCTGAAAACGGCTGTGGCGCTGAAGTTGCCTGTGAATGTGGAGTTGGTGGCATGTGAAACCCGCATGTGGAGCATTCGTTTGTGTGGGATGCTCTACCAGGTTCATTCCTAGATAATGCACACAAAGGGCACTAAACATAGAGTGTGAAAACTGAGTTTCCTTGAGAGCTGCTTGGAAGCCTGATGGTGTGTGAAGTTAGTGAGCCAAATGGAGTTGTTCTCCCACAAGAACCACTTGGCCGATCCTTCTTCAATATGCCCTTCACCAACATGCAGTGTTTCCTTGATTGAATTAGCTCTCACACCAATATTTGCGTCTAGAGCCTTTGCATTGAGGGCTATCTGAAAACGGCTGTGGCGCTGAAGTTGCCTGTGAATGTGGAGTTGGTGGCATGTGAAACCCGCATGTGGAGCATTCGTTTGTGTGGGATGCTCTACCAGGTTCCTTCCTAGATAATGCACACAAAAGGCACTAAGCATAGAGTGTGAAAACTGAGTTTCCTTGAGAGCTGCTTGGAAGCCTGATGGTGTGTGAAGTTAGTGAGCCAAATGGAGTTGTTCTCCCACAAGAACCACTCGGCTGATCCTTCTTCAATATGCCCTTCATCAACATGCAGTGTTTCCTTGATTGAATTAGCTCTCACACCAATATTTGCGTCTAGAGCCTTTGCATTGAGGGCTATCTGAAAACGGCTGTGGCGCTGAAGTTGCCTGTGAATGTGGAGTTGGTGGCATGTGAAACCCGCATGTGGAGCATTCGTTTGTGTGGGATGCTGACCAAGCTTCATTTCAGTCCTAGGCACACAAAGAGCACTAAGCATAGAGTGTGAAAACTGAGTTTCCTTGAGAGCTGCTTGGAAGCCTGATGGTGTGTGAAGTTAGTGAGCCAAATGGAGTTGTTCTCCCACAAGAACCACTCGGCTGATCCTTCTTCAATATGCCCTTCACCAACATGCAGTGTTTCCTTGATTGAATTAGCTCTCACACCAATATTTGCGTCTAGAGCCTTTGCATTGAGGGCTATCTGAAAACGGCTGTGGCGTTGAATTTGTCTGTGAATGTGGAGTTGGTGGCATGTGAAACCCACATCTGGAGCATTCGTTTGTGTGGGATGCTCTACCAGGTTCATTCCTAGATAATGCACTCAAAGGGCACTAAGCATAGAGTGTGAAAACTGAGTTTCCTTGAGAGCTGCTTGGAAGCCTGATGGTGTGTGAAGTTAGTGAACCAAATGGAGTTGTTCTCCCAGAAGAACCACTAGGCTGGTCCTTCTTCAATATGCCCTTCACCAACATGCAGTGTTTCCTTGATTGAATTAGCTCTCACACCAATATTTGCGTCTAGAGCCTTTGCATTGAGGGCTATCTGAAAACGGCTGTGGCGCTGAAGTTGCCTGTGAATGTCGAGTTGGTGGCATGTGAAAACCGCATGTGGAGCATTCGTTTATGTGGGATGCAATCCAAGCTTCATTTCAGTCCTAGGCACTCAAAGGGCACTAAACATAGAGTGTGAAAACTGAGTTTCCTTGAGAGCTGCTTGGAAGCCTGATGGTGTGTGAAGTTAGTGAGCCAAATGGAGTTGTTCTCCCACAAGAACCACTAGGCTGGTCTTCTTCAATATGCCCTTCACCAACATGCAGTGTTTCCTTGATTGAATTAGCTCTCACACCAATATTTGCGTCTAGAGCCTTTGCATTGAGGGCTATCTGAAAACGGCTGTGGCGCTGAAGTTGCCTGTGAATGTGGAGTTGGTGGCATGTGAAACCCGCATGTGGAGCATTCGTTTGTGTGGGATGCTCTACCAGGTTCATTCCTAGATAATGCACTCAAAGGGCACTAAGCATAGAGTGTGAAAACTGAGTTTCCTTGAGAGCTGCTTGGAAGCCTGATGGTGTGTGAAGTTAGTGAGCCAAATGGAGTTGTTCTCCCACAAGAACCACTCGGCTGATCCTTCTTCCATATGCCCTTCACCAACATGCAGTGTTTCCTTGATTGAATTAGCTCTCACACCAATATTTTGTCTAGAGCCTTTGCATTGAGGGCTATCTGAAAACGGCTGTGGCGCTGAATTTGCCTGTGAATGTGGAGTTGGTGGCATGTGAAACCCACATCTGGAGCATTCGTTTGTGTGGGATGCTCTACCAGGTTCATTCCTAGATAATGCACTCAAAGGGCACTAAGCATAGAGTGTGAAAACTGAGTTTCCTTGAGAGCTGCTTGGAAGCCTGATGGTGTGTGAAGTTAGTGAGCCAAATGGAGTTGTTCTCCCACAAGAACCACTCGGCTGGTCCTTCTTCAATATGCCCTTCACCAACATGCAGTGTTTCCTTGATTGAATTAGCTCTCACACCAATATTTGCGTCTAGAGCCTTTGCATTGAGGGCTATCTGAAAACGGCTGTGGCGCTGAAGTTGCCTGTGAATGTCGAGTGGGTGGCATGTGAAAACCGCATGTGGAGCATTCTTTTATGTGGGATGCAATCCAAGCTTCATTTCAGTCCTAGGCACTCAAAGGGCACTAAACATAGAGTGTGAAAACTGAGTTTCCTTGAGAGCTGCTTGGAAGCCTGATGGTGTGTGAAGTTAGTGAGCCAAATGGAGTTGTTCTCCCACAAGAACCACTCGGCTGATCCTTCTTCAATATGCCCTTCACCAACATGCAGTGTTTCCTTGATTGAATTAGCTCTCACACCAATATTTTATCTAGAGCCTTTGCATTGAGGGCTATCTGAAAATGGCTGTGGCGCTGAAGTTGCCTGTGAATGTGGAGTTGGTGGCATGTGAAACCCACATCTGGAGCATTCGTTTGTGTGGGATTTTCTACCAGATTCATTCCTAGATAATGCACACAAAGGGCACTAAGCATAGAGTGTGAAAACTGAGTTTCCTTGAGAGCTGCTTGGAAGCCTGATGGTGTGTGAAGTTAGTGAGCCAAATGGAGTTGTTCTCCCACAAGAACCACTCGGCTGATCCTTCTTCAATATGCCCTTCACCAACATGCAGTGTTTCCTTGATTGAATTAGCTCTCACACCAATATTTGCGTCTAGAGCCTTTGCATTGAGGGCTATCTGAAAACGGCTGTGGCGCTGAAGTTGCCTGTGAATGTGGAGTTGGTGGCATGTGAAACCCGCATGTGGAGCATTCGTTTGTGTTTGATGCTCTACCAGGTTCATTCCTAGATAATGCACTCAAAGGGCACTAAGCATAGAGTGTGAAAACTGAGTTTCCTTGAGAGCTGCTTGGAAGCCTGATGGTGTGTGAAGTTAGTGAGCCAAATGGAGTTGTTCTCCCACAAGAACCACTCGGCTGATCCTTCTTCAATATGCCTTCAGCAACATGCAGTGTTTCCTTGATTGAATTAGCTCTCACACCAATATTTGCGTCTAGAGCCTTTGCATTGAGGGCTATCTGAAAACGGCTGTGGCGCTGAAGTTGCCTGTGAATGTGGAGTTGGTGGCATGTGAAACCCGCATGTGGAGAATTCGTTTGTGTGGGATGCTCTACCAGGTTCATTCCTAGATTATGCACACAAAAGGCACTAAGCATAGAGTGTGAAAACTGAGTTTCCTTGAGAGCTGCTTGGAAGCCTGGTGGTGTGTGAAGTTAGTGAGCCAAATGGAGTTGTTCTCCACAAGAACCACTCGGCTGATCCTTCTTCAATATGCCCTTCACCAACATGCAGTGTTTCCTTGATTGAATTAGCTCTCACACCAATATTTGCGTCTAGAGCCTTTGCATTGAGGGCTATCTGAAAACGGCTGTGGCGCTGAAGTTGCCTGTGAATGTGGAGTTGGTGGCATGTGAAACCCGCATGTGGAGCATTCGTTTGTGTGGGATGCTCTCCAAGCTTCATTTCAGTCCTAGGCACACAAAGAGCACTAAGCATAGAGTGTGAAAACTGAGTTTCCTTGAGAGCTGCTTGGAAGCCTGATGGTGTGTGAAGTTATTGAGCCAAATGGAGTTGTTCTCCCACAAGAACCACTCGGCTGATCCTTCTTCCATATGCCCTTCACCAACATGCAGTGTTTCCTTGATTGAATTAGCTCTCACACCAATATTTTGTCTAGAGCCTTTGCATTGAGGGCTATCTGAAAACGGCTGTGGCGCTGAATTTGCCTGTGAATGTGGAGTTGGTGGCATGTGAAACCCACATCTGGAGCATTCGTTTGTGTGGGATGCTCTACCAGGTTCATTCCTAGATAATGCACTCAAGGGCACTAAGCATAGAGTGTGAAAACTGAGTTTCCTTGAGAGCTGCTTGGAAGCCTGATGGTGTGTGAAGTTAGTGAGCCAAATGGAGCTGTTCTCCCACAAGAACCACTCGGCTGGTCCTTCTTCAATATGCCCTTCACCACATGCAGTGTTTCCTTGATTGAATTAGCTCTCACACCAATATTTGCGTCTAGAGCCTTTGCATTGAGGGCTATCTGAAAAACGGCTGTGGCGCTGAAGTTGCCTGTGAATGTGGAGTTGGTGGCATGTGAAACCCGCATGTGGAGAATTCGTTTGTGTGGGATGCTCTACCAGGTTCATTCCTAGATTATGCACACAAAGGCACTAAGCATAGAGTGTGAAAACTGAGTTTCCTGAGAGCTGCTTGGAAGCCTGGTGGTGTGTGAAGTTAGTGAGCCAAATGGAGTTGTTCTCCCACAAGAACCACTCGGCTGATCCTTCTTCAATATGCCCTTCACCAACATGCAGTGTTTCCTTGATTGAATTAGCTCTCACACCAATATTTGCGTCTAGAGCCTTTGCATTGAGGGCTATCTGAAAATGGCTGTGGCGCTGAAGTTGCCTGTGAATGTGGAGTTGGTGGCATGTGAAACCCGCATGTGGAGCATTCGTTTGTGTGGGATGCTCTACCAGGTTCATTTCAGTCCTAGCCATACAAAGGGCACTAAGCATAGAGTGTGAAAACTGAGTTTCCTTGAGAGCTGCTTGGAAGCCTGATGGTGTGTGAAGTTAGTGAGCCAAATGGAGTTGTTCTCCCACAAGAACCACTCGGCTGATCCTTCTTCAATATGCCCTTCACCAACATGCAGTGTTTCCTTGATTGAATTAGCTCTCACACCAATATTTGCGTCTAGAGCCTTTGCATTGAGGGCTATCTGAAAACGGCTGTGGCGCTGAAGTTGCCTGTGAATGTGGAGTTGGTGGCATGTGAAACCCGCATGTGGAGCATTCGTTTGTGTGGGATGCTCACCAGGTTCATTCCTACATAATGCACTCAAAGGGCACTAAACATAGAGTGTGAAAACTGAGTTTCCTTGAGAGCTGCTTGAAGCCTGATGGTGTGTGAAGTTAGTGAGCCAAATGGAGTTGTTCTCCCACAAGAACCACTCGGCCGATCCTTCTTCAATATGCCCTTCACCAACATGCAGTGTTTCCTTGATTGAATTAGCTCTCACACCAATATTTGCGTCTAGAGCCTTTGCATTGAGGGCTATCTGAAAACGGCTGTGGCGCTGAAGTTGCCTGTGAATGTGGAGTTGGTAGCATGTGAAACCCGCATGTGGAGCATTCGTTTGTGTGGGATGCTCTACCAGGTTCCTTCCTAGATAATGCACACAAAAGGCACTAAGCATAGAGTGTGAAAACTGAGTTTCCTTGAGAGCTGCTTGGAAGCCTGATGGTGTGTGAAGTTAGTGAGCCAAATGGAGTTGTTCTCCCACAAGAACCACTCGGCTGATCCTTCTTCAATATGCCCTTCACCAACATGCAGTGTTTCCTTGATTGAATTAGCTCTCACACCAATATTTGCGTCTAGAGCTTTGCATTGAGGGCTATCTGAAAACGGCTGTGGCGCTGAAGTTGCCTGTGAATGTGGAGTTGGTGGCATGTGAAACCCGCATGTGGAGCATTCGTTTGTGTGGGATGCTGACCAAGCTTCATTTCAGTCCTAGGCACACAAAGAGCACTAAGCATAGAGTGTGAAAACTGAGTTTCCTTGAGAGCTGCTTGAAGCCTGATGGTGTGTGAAGTTAGTGAGCCAAATGGAGTTGTTCTCCTAGAAGAACCACTAGGCTGGTCCTTCTTCAATATGCCCTTCACCAACATGCAGTGTTTCCTTGATTGAATTAGCTCTCACACCAATATTTGCGTCTAGAGCCTTTGCATTGAGGGCTATCTGAAAACGGCTGTGGCGCTGAAGTTGCCTGTGAATGTCGAGTTGGTGGCATGTGAAAACCGCATGTGGAGCATTCGTTTATGTGGGATGCAATCCAAGCTTCATTTCAGTCCTAGGCACTCAAAGGGCACTAAACATAGAGTGTGAAAACTGAGTTTCCTTGAGAGCTGCTTGGAAGCCTGATGGTGTGTGAAGTTAGTGAGCCAAATGGAGTTGTTCTCCCACAAGAACCACTCGGCTGGTCCTTCTTCAATATGCCCTTCACCAACATGCAGTGTTTCCTTGATTGAATTAGCTCTCACACCAATATTTGCGTCTAGAGCCTTTGCATTGAGGGCTATCTGAAACGGCTGTGGCGCTGAAGTTGCCTGTGAATGTGGAGTTGGTGGCATGTGAAACCCGCATGTGGAGCATTCGTTTGTGTGGGATGCTCTACCAGGTTCATTCCTAGATAATGCACTGAAAGGGCACTAAGCATAGAGTGTGAAAACTGAGTTTCCTTGAGAGCTGCTTGGAAGCCTGATGGTGTGTGAAGTTAGTGAGCCAAATGGAGTTGTTCTCCCACAAGAACCACTCGGCCGATCCTTCTTCAATATGCCCTTCACCAACATGCAGTGTTTCCTTGATTGAATTAGCTCTCACACCAATATTTGCGTCTAGAGCCTTTGCATTGAGGGCTATCTGAAAACGGCTGTGGCGCTGAAGTTGCCTGTGAATGTGGAGTGGTGGCATGTGAAACCCGCATGTGGAGAATTCGTTTGTGTGGGATGCTCTACCAGGTTCATTCCTAGATTATGCTCACAAAAGGCACTAAGCATAGAGTGTGAAAACTGAGTTTCCTTGAGAGCTGCTTGGAAGCCTGGTGGTGTGTGAAGTTAGTGAGCCAAATGGAGTTGTTCTCCCACAAGAACCACTCGGCTGATCCTTCTTCAATATGCCCTTCACCAACATGCAGTGTTTCCTTCATTGAATTAGCTCTCACACCAATATTTGCGTCTAGAGCCTTTGCATTGAGGGCTATCTGAAAACGCTGTGGCGCTGATGTTGCCTGTGAATGTGGAGTTGGTGGCATGTGAAACCCACATGTGGAGCATTCGTTTGTGTGGGATGCTCTACCTGGTTCCTTCCCAGATAATGCACACAAAAGGCACTAAGGATAGAGTGTGAAAACTGAGTTTCCTTGAGAGCTGCTTGGAAGCCTGATGGTGTGTGAAGTTAGTGAGCCAAATGGAGTTGTTCTCCCACAAGAACCACTCGGCTGATCCTTCTTCAATATGCCCTTCACGAACATGCAGTGTTTCCTTGATTGAATTAGCTCTCACACCAATATTTGCGTCTAGAGCCTTTGCATCGAGGCTATCTGAAAACGGCTGTGGCGCTGAAGTTGCCTGTGAATGTGGAGTTGGTGGCATGTGAAACCCGCATGTGGAGCATTCGTTTGTGTGGGATGCTGACCAAGCTTCATTTCAGTCCTAGGCACACAAAGAGCACTAAGCATAGAGTGTGAAAACTGAGTTTCCTTGAGAGCTGCTTGGAAGCCTGATGGTGTGTGAAGTTAGTGAGCCAAATGGAGTTGTTCTCCCACAAGAACCACTCGGCTGATCCTTCTTCAATATGCCCTTCACCAACATGCAGTGTTTCCTTGATTGAATTAGCTCTCACACCAATATTTGCGTCTAGAGCCTTTGCATCGAGGGCTATCTGAAAATGGCTGTGGCGCTGAAGTTGCCTGTGAATGTGGAGTTGGTGGCATGTGAAACCCACATCTGGAGCATTCGTTTGTGTGGGATGCTCTACCAGATTCATTCCTAGATAATGCACTCAAAGGGCACTAAGCATAGAGTGTGAAAACTGAGTTCCTTGAGAGCTGCTTGGAAGCCTGATGGTGTGTGAAGTTAGTGAGCCAAATGGAGTCGTTTCTCCCACAAGAACCACTAGGCTGGTCCTTCTTCAATATGCCCTTCACCAACATGCAGTGTTTCCTTGATTGAATTAGCTCTCACACCAATATTTGCGTCTAGAGCCTTTGCATTGAGGGCTATCTGAAAACGGCTGTGGCGCTGAAGTTGCCTGTGAATGTGGAGTTGGTGGCATGTGAAACCCGCATGTGGAGCATTCGTTTGTGTGGGATGCTCTACCAGGTTCATTCCTAGATAATGCACTCAAAGGGCACTAAGCATAGAGTGTGAAAACTGAGTTTCCTTGAGAGCTGCTTGGAAGCCTGATGGTGTGTGAAGTTAGTGAGCCAAATGGAGTTGTTCTCCCACAAGAACCACTCGGCCGATCCTTCTTCAATATGCCCTTCACCAACATGCAGTGTTTCCTTGATTGAATTAGCTCTCACACCAATATTTGCGTCTAGAGCCTTTGCATTGAGGGCTATCTGAAAACGGCTGTGGCGCTGAAGTTGCCTGTGAATGTGGAGTTGGTGGCATGTGAAACCCGCATGTGGAGAATTCGTTTGTGTGGGATGCTCTACCAGGTTCATTCCTAGATTATGCACACAAAAGGCACTAAGCATAGAGTGTGAAAACTGAGTTTCCTTGAGAGCTGCTTGGAAGCCTGATGGTGTGTGAAGTTAGTGAGCCCAATGGAGTTGTTCTCCCACAAGAACCACTCGGCTGATCCTTCTTCAATATGCCCTTCACCAACAA
>NW_026700811.1:0-42068 GCF_030435755.1 Ochotona princeps | reverse complement strand
TTTCCTTGAGAGCTGCTTGGAAGCCTGATGGTGTGTGAAGTTAGTGAGCCAAATGGAGTTGTTCTCCCACAAGAACCACTCGGCTGATCCTTCTTCAATATGCCCTTCACCAACATGCAGTGTTTCCTTGATTGAATTAGCTCTCACACCAATATTTGCGTCTAGAGCCTTTGCATTGAGGGCTATCTGAAAACGGCTGTGGCGCTGAAGTTGCCTGTGAGTGTGGAGTTGGTGGCATGTGAAACCCGCATGTGGAGCATTCGTTTGTGTGGGATGCTCTACCAGGTTCATTCCTAGATAATGCACTCAAAGGGCACTAAGCATAGAGTGTGAAAACTGAGTTTCCTTGAGAGCTGCTTGGAAGCCTGATGGTGTGTGAAGTTAGTGAGCCAAATGGAGTTGTTCTCCCACAAGAACCACTCGGCTGATCCTTCTTCAATATGCCCTTCACCAACATGCAGTGTTTCCTTGATTGAATTAGCTCTCACACCAATATTTGCGTCTAGACCCTTTGCATTGAGGGCTATCTGAAAACGGCTGTGGCGCTGAAGTTGCCTGTGAATGTGGAGGTGGTGGCATGTGAAACCCGCATGTGGAGCATTCGTTTGTGTGGGATGCTCTACCAGGTTCATTTCAGTCCTAGCCTTACAAAGGGCACTAAGCATAGAGTGTGAAAACTGAGTTTCCTTGAGAGCTGCTTGGAAGCCTGATGGTGTGTGAAGTTAGTGAGCCAAATGGAGTTGTTCTCCCACAAGAACCACTCGGCTGATCCTTCTTCAATATGCCCTTCACCAACATGCAGTGTTTCCTTGATTGAATTAGCTCTCACACCAATATTTGCGTCTAGAGCCTTTGCATTGAGGGCTATCTGAAAACGGCTGTGGCGCTGAAGTTGCCTGTGAATGTGGAGTTGGTGGCATGTGAAACCCGCATGTGGAGCATTCGTTTGTGTGGGATGCTCTACCAGGTTCATTCCTAGATAATGCACTCAAAGGGCACTAAGCATAGAGTGTGAAAACTGAGTTTCCTTGAGAGCTGCTTGGAAGCCTGATGGTGTGTGAAGTTAGTGAGCCAAATGGAGTTGTTCTCCCACAAGAACCACTCGGCTGATCCTTCTTCAATATGCCCTTCACCAACATGCAGTGTTTCCTTGATTGAATTAGCTCTCACACCAATATTTGCGTCTAGAGCCTTTGCATTGAGGGCTATCTGAAAACGGCTGTGGCGCTGAAGTTGCCTGTGAATGTGGAGTTGGTGGCATGTGAAACCCGCATGTGGAGCATTCGTTTGTGTGGGATGCTCTACCAGGTTCATTTCAGTCCTAGCCTTACAAAGGGCACTAAGCATAGAGTGTGAAAACTGAGTTTCCTTGAGAGCTGCTTGGAAGCCTGATGGTGTGTGAAGTTAGTGAGCCAAATGGAGTTGTTCTCCCACAAGAACCACTCGGCTGATCCTTCTTCAATATGCCCTTCACCAACATGCAGTGTTTCCTTGATTGAATTAGCTCTCACACCAATATTTGCGTCTAGAGCCTTTGCATTGAGGGCTATCTGAAAACGGCTGTGGCGCTGAAGTTGCCTGTGAATGTGGAGTTGGTGGCATGTGAAACCCGCATGTGGAGCATTCGTATGTGTGGGATGCTCTACCAGGTTCATTCCTAGATAATGCACTCAAAGGGCACTAAACATAGAGTGTGAAAACTGAGTTTCCTTGAGAGCTGCTTGGAAGCCTGATGGTGTGTGAAGTTAGTGAGCCACATGGAGTTGTTCTCCCACAAGAACCACTCGGCTGATCCTTCTTCAATATGCCCTTCACCAACATGCAGTGTTTCCTTGATTGAATTAGCTCTCACACCAATATTTGTGTCTAGAGCCTTTGCATTGAGGGCTATCTGACAAC
The DNA here is from genome assembly GCF_030435755.1 of Ochotona princeps. Lineage (NCBI taxonomy): Eukaryota > Metazoa > Chordata > Mammalia > Lagomorpha > Ochotonidae > Ochotona > Ochotona princeps. The sequence continues at coordinate 40,169 of NW_026700811.1, read as the reverse complement.
GGCTGTGGCGCTGAAGTTGCCTGTGAATGTGGAGTTGGTGGCATGTGAAACCCGCATGTGGAGCATTCGTTTGTGTGGGATGCTCTACCAGGTTCCTTTCAGTCCTAGCCTTACAAAGGGCACTAAGCATAGAGTGTGAAAACTGAGTTTCCTTGAGAGCTGCTTGGAAGCCTGATGGTGTGTGAAGTTAGTGAGCCAAATGGAGTTGTTCTCCCACAAGAACCACTCGGCTGATCCTTCTTCAATATGCCCTTCACCAACATGCAGTGTTTCCTTGATTGAATTAGCTCTCACACCAATATTTGCGTCTAGAGCCTTTGCATTGAGGGCTATCTGAAAACGGCTGTGGCGCTGAAGTTGCCTGTGAATGTGGAGTTGGTGGCATGTGAAACCCGCATGTGGAGCATTCGTTTGTGTGGGATGCTCTACCAGGTTCATTTCAGTCCTAGCCTTACAAAGGGCACTAAGCATAGAGTGTGAAAACTGAGTTTCCTTGAGAGCTGCTTGGAAGCCTGATGGTGTGTGAAGTTAGTGAGCCAAATGGAGTTGTTCTCCCACAAGAACCACTCGGCTGATCCTTCTTCAATATGCCCTTCACCAAAATGCAGTGTTTCCTTGATTGAATTAGCTCTCACACCAATATTTGCGTCTAGAGCCTTTGCATTGAGGGCTATCTGAAAACGGCTGTGGCGCTGAAGTTGCCTGTGAATGTGGAGTTGGTGGCATGTGAAACCCGCATGTGGAGCATTCGTTTGTGTGGGATGCTCTACCAGGTTCATTCCTAGATAATGCACTCAAAGGGCACTAAGCATAGAGTGTGAAAACTGAGTTTCCTTGAGAGCTGCTTGGAAGCCTGATGGTGTGTGAAGTTAGTGAGCCAAATGGAGTTGTTCTCCCACAAGAACCACTCGGCTGAACCTTCTTCAATATGCCCTTCACCAACATGCAGTGTTTCCTTGATTGAATTAGCTCTCACACCAATATTTGCGTCTAGAGCCTTTGCATTGAGGGCTATCTGAAAACGGCTGTGGCGCTGAAGTTGCCTGTGAATGTGGAGTTGGTGGCATGTGAAACCCGCATGTGGAGCATTCGTTTGTGTGGGATGCTCTACCAGGTTCATTCCTAGATAATGCACTCAAAGGGCACTAAGCATAGAGTGTGAAAACTGAGTTTCCTTGAGAGCTGCTTGGAAGCCTGATGGTGTGTGAAGTTAGTGAGCCAAATGGAGTTGTTCTCCCACAAGAACCACTCGGCTGATCCTTCTTCAATATGCCCTTCACCAACATGCTGTGTTTCCTTGATTGAATTAGCTCTCACACCAATATTTGCGTCTAGAGCCTTTGCATTGAGGGCTATCTGAAAACGGCTGTGGCGCTGAAGTTGCCTGTGAATGTGGAGGTGGTGGCATGTGAAACCCGCATGTGGAGCATTCGTTTGTGTGGGATGCTCTACCAGGTTCATTTCAGTCCTTGCCATACAAAGGGCACTAAACATAGAGTGTGAAAACTGAGTTTCCTTGAGAGCTGCTTGGAAGCCTGATGGTGTGTGAAGTTAGTGAGCCAAATGGAGTTGTTCTCCCACAAGAACCACTCGGCTGATCCTTCTTCAATATGCCCTTCACCAACAGGCAGTGTTTCCTTGATTGAATTAGCTCTCACACCAATATTTGCGTCTAGAGCCTTTGCATTGAGGGCTATCTGAAAACGGCTGTGGCGCTGAAGTTGCCTGTGAATGTGGAGTTGGTGGCATGTGAAACCCGCATGTGGAGCATTCGTTTGTGTGGGATGCTCTACCAGGTTCATTCCTAGATAATGCACTCAAAGGGCACTAAGCATAGAGTGTGAAAACTGAGTTTCCTTGAGAGCTGCTTGGAAGCCTGATGGTGTGTGAAGTTAGTGAGCCAAATGGAGTTGTTCTCCCACAAGAACCACTCGGCTGATCCTTCTTCAATATGCCCTTCACCAACATGCAGTGTTTCCTTGATTGAATTAGCTCTCACACCAATATTTGCGTCTAGAGCCTTTGCATTGAGGGCTATCTGAAAACGGCTGTGGCGCTGAAGTTGCCTGTGAATGTGGAGTTGGTGGCATGTGAAACCCGCATGTGGAGCATTCGTTTGTGTGGCATGCTCTACTAGGTTCATTTCAGTCCTAGCCATACAAAGGGCACTAAGCATAGAGTGTGAAAACTGAGTTTCCTTGAGAGCTGCTTGGAAGCCTGATGGTGTGTGAAGTTAGTGAGCCAAATGGAGTTGTTCTCCCACAAGAACCACTCGGCTGATCCTTCTTCAATATGCCCTTCACCAACATGCAGTGTTTCCTTGATTGAATTAGCTCTCACACCAATATTTGCGTCTAGAGCCTTTGCATTGCGGGCTATCTGACAACGGCTGTGGCGCTGAAGTTGCCTGTGAATGTGGAGTTGGTGGCATGTGAAACCCGCATGTGGAGCATTCGTTTGTGTGGGATGCTCTACCAGGTTCATTCCTAGATAATGCACTCAAAGGGCACTAAGCATAGAGTGTGAAAACTGAGTTTCCTTGAGAGCTGCTTGGAAGCCTGATGGTGTGTGAAGTTAGTGAGCCAAATGGAGTTGTTCTCCCACAAGAACCACTCGGCTGATCCTTCTTCAATATGCCCTTCACCAACATGCAGTGTTTCCTTGATTGAATTAGCTCTCACACCAATATTTGCGTCTAGAGCCTTTGCATTGAGGGCTATCTGAAAACGGCTGTGGCGCTGAAGTTGCCTGTGAATGTGGAGTTGGTGGCATGTGAAACCCTCATGTGGAGCATTCGTTTGTGTGGGATGCTCTACCAGGTTCATTCCTAGATAATGCACTCAAAGGGCACTAAGCATAGAGTGTGAAAACTGAGTTTCCTTGAGAGCTGCTTGGAAGCCTGATGGTGTGTGAAGTTAGTGAGCCAAATGGAGTTGTTCTCCCACAAGAACCACTCGGCTGATCCTTCTTCAATATGCCTTTCACCAACATGCAGTGTTTCCTTGATTGAATTAGCTCTCACACCAATATTTGCGTCTAGAGCCTTTGCATTGAGGGCTATCTGACAACGGCTGTGGCGCTGAAGTTGCCTGTGAATGTGGAGGTGGTGGCATGTGAAACCCTCATGTGGAGCATTCGTTTGTGTGGGATGCTCTACCAGGTTCATTCCTAGATAATGCACTCAAAGGGCACTAAGCATAGAGTGTGAAAACTGAGTTTCCTTGAGAGCTGCTTGGAAGCCTGATGGTGTGTGAAGTTAGTGAGCCAAATGGAGTTGTTCTCCCACAAGAACCACTCGGCTGATCCTTCTTCAATATGCCCTTCACCAACATGCAGTGTTTCCTTGATTGAATTAGCTCTCACACCAATATTTGCGTCTAGAGCCTTTGCATTGAGGGCTATCTGAAAACGGCTGTGGCGCTGAAGTTGCCTGTGAATGTGGAGTTGGTGGCATGTGAAACCCTCATGTGGAGCATTCGTTTGTGTGGGATGCTCTACCAGGTTCATTCCTAGATAATGCACTCAAAGGGCACTAAGCATAGAGTGTGAAAACTGAGTTTCCTTGAGAGCTGCTTGGAAGCCTGATGGTGTGTGAAGTTAGTGAGCCAAATGGAGTTGTTCTCCCACAAGAACCACTCGGCTGATCCTTCTTCAATATGCCCTTCACCAACATGCAGTGTTTCCTTGATTGAATTAGCTCTCACACCAATATTTGCGTCTAGAGCCTTTGCATTGAGGGCTATCTGAAAACGGCTGTGGCGCTGAAGTTGCCTGTGAATGTGGAGTTGGTGGCATGTGAAACCCGCATGTGGAGCATTCGTTTGTGTGGGATGCTCTACCAGGTTCATTCCTAGATAATGCACTCAAAGGGCACTAAGCATAGAGTGTGAAAACTGAGTTTCCTTGAGAGCTGCTTGGAAGCCTGATGGTGTGTGAAGTTAGTGAGCCAAATGGAGTTGTTCTCCCACAAGAACCACTCGGCTGATCCTTCTTCAATATGCCCTTCACCAACATGCAGTGTTTCCTTGATTGAATTAGCTCTCACACCAATATTTGCGTCTAGAGCCTTTGCATTGAGGGCTATCTGACAACGGCTGTGGCGCTGAAGTTGCCTGTGAATGTGGAGGTGGTGGCATGTGAAACCCTCATGTGGAGCATTCGTTTGTGTAGGATGCTCTACCAGGTTCATTCCTAGATAATGCACTCAAAGGGCACTAAGCATAGAGTGTGAAAACTGAGTTTCCTTGAGAGCTGCTTGGAAGCCTGATGGTGTGTGAAGTTAGTGAGCCAAATGGAGTTGTTCTCCCACAAGAACCACTCGGCTGATCCTTCTTCAATATGCCCTTCACCAACATGCAGTGTTTCCTTGATTGAATTAGCTCTCACACCAATATTTGCGTCTAGAGCCTTTGCATTGAGGGCTATCTGAAAACGGCTGTGGCGCTGAAGTTGTCTGTGAATGTGGAGTTGGTGGCATGTGAAACCCGCATGGAGCATTCGTTTGCTGTGGATGCTTACCAAGGCTTCATTTCAGTCCTAGCACCTACAAAGGACACTAAGCATAGAGTGTGAAAACTGAGTTTCCTTGAGAGCTGCTTGGAAGCCTGATGGTGTGTGAAGTTAGTGTGCCAAATGGAGTTGTTCTCCCACAAGCAACCACTCGGCTGATCCTTCTTCAATATGCCCTTCACCAACATGCAGTGTTTCCTTGATTGAATTAGCTCTCACACCAATATTTGCGTCTAGAGCCTTTGCATTGAGGGCTATCTGACAACGGCTGTGGCGCTGAAGTTGCCTGTGAATGTGGAGTTGGTGGCATGTGAAACCCGCATGTGGAGCATTCGTTTGTGTGGGATGCTCTACCAGGTTCATTCCTAGATAATGCACTCAAAGGGCACTAAGCATAGAGTGTGAAAACTGAGTTTCCTTGAGAGCTGCTTGGAAGCCTGATGGTGTGTGAAGTTAGTGAGCCAAATGGAGTTGTTCTCCCACAAGAACCACTCGGCTGATCTTCTTCAATATGCCCTTCACCAACATGCAGTGTTTCCTTGATTGAATTAGCTCTCACACCAATATTTGCGTCTAGAGCCTTTGCATTGAGGGCTATCTGAAAACGGCTGTGGCGCTGAAGTTGCCTGTGAATGTGGAGTTGGTGGCATGTGAAACCCTCATGTGGAGCATTCGTTTGTGTGGGATGCTCTACCAGGTTCATTCCTAGATAATGCACTCAAAGGGCACTAAGCATAGAGTGTGAAAACTGAGTTTCCTTGAGAGCTGCTTGGAAGCCTGATGGTGTGTGAAGTTAGTGAGCCAAATGGAGTTGTTCTCCCACAAGAACCACTCGGCTGATCCTTCTTCAATATGCCCTTCACCAACATGCAGTGTTTCCTTGATTGAATTAGCTCTCACACCAATATTTGCGTCTAGAGCCTTTGCATTGAGGGCTATCTGACAACGGCTGTGGCGCTGAAGTTGCCTGTGAATGTGGAGGTGGTGGCATGTGAAACCCTCATGTGGAGCATTCGTTTGTGTGGGATGCTCTACCAGGTTCATTCCTAGATAATGCACTCAAAGGGCACTAAGCATAGAGTGTGAAAACTGAGTTTCCTTGAGAGCTGCTTGGAAGCCTGATGGTGTGTGAAGTTAGTGAGCCAAATGGAGTTGTTCTCCCACAAGAACCACTCGGCTGATCCTTCTTCAATATGCCCTTCACCAACATGCAGTGTTTCCTTGATTGAATTAGCTCTCACACCAATATTTGCGTCTAGAGCCTTTGCATTGAGGGCTATCTGAAAACGGCTGTGGCGCTGAAGTTGCCTGTGAATGTGGAGTTGGTGGCATGTGAAACCCTCATGTGGAGCATTCGTTTGTGTGGGATGCTTTAAGAGGTTCATTCCTAGATAATGCAGTCAAAGGGCACTAAGCATAGAGTGTGAAAACTGAGTTTCCTTGAGAGCTGCTTGGAAGCCTGATGGTGTGTGAAGTTAGTGAGCCAAATGGAGTTGTTCTCCCACAAGAACCAATCGGCTGATCCTTCTTCAATATGCCCTTCACCAACATGCAGTGTTTCCTTGATTGAATTAGCTCTCACACCAATATTTGCGTCTAGAGCCTTTGCATTGAGGGCTATCTGAAAACGGCTGTGGCGCTGAAGTTGCCTGTGAATGTGGAGTTGGTGGCATGTGAAACCCGCATGTGGAGCATTCGTTTGTGTGGGATGCTCTACCAGCTTCATTCCTAGATAATGCACTCAAAGGGCACTAAGCATAGAGTGTGAAAACTGAGTTTCCTTGAGAGCTGCTTGGAAGCCTGATGGTGTGTGAGGTTAGTGAGCCAAATGGAGTTGTTCTCCCACAAGAACCACTCGGCTGATCCTTCTTCAATATGCCCTTCACCAACAGGCAGTGTTTCCTTGATTGAATTAGCTCTCACACCAATATTTGCGTCTAGAGCCTTTGCATTGAGGGCTATCTGACAACGGCTGTGGCGCTGAAGTTGCCTGTGAATGTGGAGTTGGTGGCATGTGAAACCCGCATGTGGAGCATTCGTTTGTGTGGGATGCTCTACCAGGTTCATTCCTAGATAATGCACTCAAACGGCACTAAGCATAGAGTGTGAAAACTGAGTTTCCTTGAGAGCTGCTTGGAAGCCTGATGGTGTGTGAAGTTAGTGAGCCAAATGGAGTTGTTCTCCCACAAGAACCACTCGGCTGATCCTTCTTCAATATGCCCTTCACCAACATGCAGTGTTTCCTTGATTGAATTAGCTCTCACACCAATATTTGCGTCTAGAGCCTTTGCATTGAGGGCTATCTGAAAACGGCTGTGGCGCTGAAGTTGCCTGTGAATGTGGAGTTGGTGGCATGTGAAACCCGCATGTGGAGCATTCGTTTGTGTGGGATGCTCTACCAGGTTCATTCCTAGATAATGCACTCAAAGGGCACTAAGCATAGAGTGTGAAAACTGAGTTTCCTTGAGAGCTGCTTGGAAGCCTGATGGTGTGTGAAGTTAGTGAGCCAAATGGAGTTGTTCTCCCACAAGAACCACTCGGCTGATCCTTCTTCAATATGCCCTTCACCAACATGCAGTGTTTCCTTGATTGAATTAGCTCTCACACCAATATTTGCGTCTAGAGCCTTTGCATTGAGGGCTATCTGACAACGGCTGTGGCGCTGAAGTTGCCTGTGAATGTGGAGTTGGTGGCATGTGAAACCCTCATGTGGAGCATTCGTTTGTGTGGGATGCTCTACCAGGTTCATTCCTAGATAATGCACTCAAAGGGCACTAAGCATAGAGTGTGAAAACTGAGTTTCCTTGAGAGCTGCTTGGAAGCCTGATGGTGTGTGAAGTTAGTGAGCCAAATGGAGTTGTTCTCCCACAAGAACCACTCGGCTGATCCTTCTTCAATATGCCCTTCACCAACATGCAGTGTTTCCTTGATTGAATTAGCTCTCACACCAATATTTGCGTCTAGAGCCTTTGCATTGAGGGCTATCTGAAAACGGCTGTGGCGCTGAAGTTGCCTGTGAATGTGGAGTTGGTGGCATGTGAAACCCGCATGTGGAGCATTCGTTTGTGTGGGATGCTCTACCAGGTTCCTTCCTAGATAATGCACTCAAAGGGCACTAAGAATAGAGTGTGAAAACTGAGTTTCCTAGAGAGCTGCTTGGAAGCCTGATGGTGTGTGAAGTTAGTGAGCCAAATGGAGTTGTTCTCCCACAAGAACCAATCGGCTGATCCTTCTTCAATATGCCCTTCACCAACATGCAGTGTTTCCTTGATTGAATTAGCTCTCACACCAATATTTGCGTCTAGAGCCTTTGCATTGAGGGCTATCTGAAAACGGCTGTGGCGCTGAAGTTGCCTGTGAATGTGGAGTTGGTGGCATGTGAAACCCGCATGTGGAGCATTCGTTTGTGTGGGATGCTCTACCAGGTTCATTCCTAGATAATGCACTCAAAGGGCACTAAGCATAGAGTGTGAAAACTGAGTTTCCTTGAGAGCTGCTTGGAAGCCTGATGGTGTGTGAAGTTAGTGAGCCAAATGGAGTTGTTCTCCCACAAGAACCACTCGGCTGATCCTTCTTCAATATGCCCTTCACCAACATGCAGTGTTTCCTTGATTGAATTAGCTCTCACACCAATATTTGCGTCTAGACCCTTTGCATTGAGGGCTATCTGAAAACGGCTGTGGCGCTGAAGTTGCCTGTGAATGTGGAGGTGGTGGCATGTGAAACCCGCATGTGGAGCATTCGTTTGTGTGGGATGCTCTACCAGGTTCATTCCTAGATAATGCACTCAAAGGGCACTAAGCATAGAGTGTGAAAACTGAGTTTCCTTGAGAGCTGCTTGGAAGCCTGATGGTGTGTGAAGTTAGTGAGCCAAATGGAGTTGTTCTCCCACAAGAACCACTAGGCTGATCCTTCTTCAATATGCCCCTCACCAACATGCAGTGTTTCCTTGATTGAATTAGCTCTCACACCAATATTTGCGTCTAGAGCCTTTGCATTGAGGGCTATCTGAAAACGGCTGTGGCGCTGAAGTTGCCTGTGAATGTGGAGTTGGTGGCATATGAAACCCGCATGTGGAGCATTCGTTTCTGTGGGATGCTCTACCAGGTTCATTCCTAGATAATGCACTCAAAGGGCACTAAGCATAGAGTGTGAAAACTGAGTTTCCTTGAGAGCTGCTTGGAAGCCTGATGGTGTGTGAAGTTAGTGAGCCAAATGGAGTTGTTCTCCCACAAGAACCACTCGGCTGATCCTTCTTCAATATGCCCTTCACCAACATGCAGTGTTTCCTTGATTGAATTAGCTCTCACACCAATATTTGCGTCTAGAGCCTTTGCATTGAGGGCTATCTGAAAACGGCTGTGGCGCTGAAGTTGCCTGTGAATGTGGAGTTGGTGGCATGTGAAACCCGCATGTGGAGCATTCGTTTGTGTGGGATGCTCTACCAGGTTCATTCCTAGATAATGCACTCAAAGGGCACTAAGCATATAGTGTGAAAATTGAGTTTCCTTGAGAGCTGCTTGGAAGCCTGATGGTGTGTGAAGTTAGTGAGCCAAATGGAGTTGTTCTCCCACAAGAACCACTCGGCTGATCCTTCTTCAATATGCCCCTCACCAACATGCAGTGTTTCCTTGATTGAATTAGCTCTCACACCAATATTTGCGTCTAGAGCCTTTGCATTGAGGGCTATCTGAAAACGGCTGTGGCGCTGAAGTTGCCTGTGAATGTGGAGTTGGTGGCATGTGAAACCCGCATGTGGAGCATTCGTTTGTGTGGGATGCTCTACCAGGTTCATTCCTAGATAATGCACTCAAACGGCACTAAGCATAGAGTGTGAAAACTGAGTTTCCTTGAGAGCTGCTTGGAAGCCTGATGGTGTGTGAAGTTAGTGAGCCAAATGGAGTTGTTCTCCCACAAGAACCACTCGGCTGATGCTTCTTCAATATGCCCTTCACCAACATGCAGTGTTTCCTTGATTGAATTAGCTCTCACACCAATATTTGCGTCTAGAGCCTTTGCATTGAGGGCTATCTGAAAACGGCTGTGGTGCTGAAGTTGCCTGTGAATGTGGAGGTGGTGGCATGTGAAACCCTCATGTGGAGCATTCGTTTGTGTAGGATGCTCTACCAGGTTCATTCCTAGATAATGCACTCAAAGGGCACTAAGCATAGAGTGTGAAAACTGAGTTTCCTTGAGAGCTGCTTGGAAGCCTGATGGTGTGTGAAGTTAGTGAGCCAAATGGAGTTGTTCTCCCACAAGAACCACTCGGCTGATCCTTCTTCAATATGCCCTTCACCAACATGCAGTGTTTCCTTGATTGAATTAGCTCTCACACCAATATTTTTGTCTAGAGCCTTTGCATTGCGGGCTATCTGAAAACGGCTGTGGCGCTGAAGTTGTCTGTGAATGTGGAGTTGGTGGCATGTGAAACCCGCATGTGGAGCATTCGTTTGTGTGGCATGCTCTACTAGGTTCATTTCAGTCCTAGCCATATAAAGGGCACTAAGCATAGAGTGTGAAAACTGAGTTTCCTTGAGAGCTGCTTGGAAGCCTGATGGTGTGTGAAGTTAGTGAGCCAAATGGAGTTGTTCTCCCACAAGAACCACTCGGCTGATCCTTCTTCAATATGCCCCTCACCAACATGCAGTGTTTCCTTGATTGAATTAGCTCTCACACCAATATTTGCGTCTAGAGCCTTTGCATTGAGGGCTATCTGAAAACGGCTGTGGCGCTGAAGTTGCCTGTGAATGTGGAGTTGGTGGCATGTGAAACCCGCATGTGGAGCATTCGTTTGTGTGGGATGCTCTACCAGGTTCATTCCTAGATAATGCACTCAAAGGGCACTAAGCATAGAGTGTGAAAACTGAGTTTCCTTGAGAGCTGCTTGGAAGCCTGATGGTGTGTGAAGTTAGTGAGCCAAATGGAGTTGTTCTCCCACAAGAACCACTCGGCTGATCCTTCTTCAATATGCCCTTCACCAACATGCAGTGTTTCCTTGATTGAATTAGCTCTCACACCAATATTTGCGTCTAGAGCCTTTGCATTGAGGGCTATCTGAAAACGGCTGTGGCGCTGAAGTTGCCTGTGAATGTGGAGTTGGTGGCATGTGAAACCCGCATGTGGAGCATTCGTTTGTGTGGGATGCTCTACCAGGTTCCTTCCTAGATAATGCACTCAAAGGGCACTAAGCATAGAGTGTGAAAACTGAGTTTCCTTGAGAGCTGCTTGGAAGCCTGATGGTGTGTGAAGTTAGTGAGCCAAATGGAGTTGTTCTCCCACAAGAACCACTCGGCTGATCCTTCTTCAATATGCCCTTCACCAACATGCAGTGTTTCCTTGATTGAATTAGCTCTCACACCAATATTTGCGTCTAGACCCTTTGCATTGAGGGCTATCTGAAAACGGCTGTGGCGCTGAAGTTGCCTGTGGATGTGGAGTTGGTGGCATGTGAAACCCGCATGTGGAGCATTCGTTTGTGTGGGATGCTCTACCAGGTTCATTCCTAGATAATGCACTCAAAGGGCACTAAACATAGAGTGTGAAAACTGAGTTTCCTTGAGAGCTGCTTGGAAGCCTGATGGTGTGTGAAGTTAGTGAGCCAAATGGAGTTGTTCTCCCACAAGAACCACTCGGCTGAACCTTCTTCAATATGCCCTTCACCAACATGCAGTGTTTCCTTGATTGAATTAGCTCTCACACCAATATTTGCGTCTAGATCCTTTGCATTGAGGGCTATCTGAAAACGGCTGTGGCGCTGAAGTTGCCTGTGGATGTGGAGTTGGTGGCATGTGAAACCCGCATGTGGAGCATTCGTTTGTGTGGGATGCTCTACCAGGTTCATTCCTAGATAATGCACTCAAAGGGCACTAAGCATAGAGTGTGAAAACTGAGTTTCCTTGAGAGCTGCTTGGAAGCCTGATGGTGTGTGAAGTTAGTGAGCCAAATGGAGTTGTTCTCCCACAAGAACCACTCGGCTGATCCTTCTTCAATATGCCCTTCACCAACATGCAGTGTTTCCTTGATTGAATTAGCTCTCACACCAATATTTGCGTCTAGAGCCTTTGCATTGAGGGCTATCTGACAACGGCTGTGGCGCTGAAGTTGCCTGTGAATGTGGAGTTGGTGGCATGTGAAACCCGCATGTGGAGCATTCGTTTGTGTGGGATGCTCTACCAGGTTCATTCCTAGATAATGCACTCAAAGGGCACTAAGCATAGAGTGTGAAAACTGAGTTTCCTTGAGAGCTGCTTGGAAGCCTGATGGTGTGTGAAGTTAGTGAGCCAAATGGAGTTGTTCTCCCACAAGAACCACTCGGCTGATCCTTCTTCAATATGCCCTTCACCAACATGCAGTGTTTCCTTGATTGAATTAGCTCTCACACCAATATTTGCGTCTAGACCCTTTGCATTGAGGGCTATCTGAAAACGGCTGTGGCGCTGAAGTTGCCTGTGAATGAGGAGGTGGTGGCATGTGAAACCCGCATGTGGAGCATTCGTTTGTGTGGGATGCTCTACCAGGTTCATTCCTAGATAATGCACTCAAAGGGCACTAAGCATAGAGTGTGAAAACTGAGTTTCCTTGAGAGCTGCTTGGAAGCCTGATGGTGTGTGAAGTTAGTGAGCCAAATGGAGTTGTTCTCCCACAAGAACCACTCGGCTGATCCTTCTTCAATATGCCCCTCACCAACATGCAGTGTTTCCTTGATTGAATTAGCTCTCACACCAATATTTGCGTCTAGAGCCTTTGCATTGAGGGCTATCTGAAAACGGCTGTGGCGCTGAAGTTGCCTGTGAATGTGGAGTTGGTGGCATGTGAAACCCGCATGTGGAGCATTCGTTTGTGTGGGATGCTCTACCAGGTTCATTCCTAGATAATGCACTCAAAGGGCACTAAGCATAGAGTGTGAAAACTGAGTTTCCTTGAGAGCTGCTTGGAAGCCTGATGGTGTGTGAAGTTAGTGAGCCAAATGGAGTTGTTCTCCCACAAGAACCACTCGGCTGATCCTTCTTCAATATGCCCTTCACCAACATGCAGTGTTTCCTTGATTGAATTAGCTCTCACACCAATATTTGCGTCTAGAGCCTTTGCATTGAGGGCTATCTGAAAACGGCTGTGGCGCTGAAGTTGCCTGTGAATGAGGAGGTGGTGGCATGTGAAACCCGCATGTGGAGCATTCGTTTGTGTGGGATGCTCTACCAGGTTCATTCCTAGATAATGCACTCAAAGGGCACTAAGCATAGAGTGTGAAAACTGAGTTTCCTTGAGAGCTGCTTGGAAGCCTGATGGTGTGTGAAGTTAGTGAGCCAAATGGAGTTGTTCTCCCACAAGAACCCCTCGGCTGATCCTTCTTCAATATGCCCTTCACCAACATGCAGTGTTTCCTTGATTGAATTAGCTCTCACACCAATATTTGCGTCTAGAGCCTTTGCATTGAGGGCTATCTGAAAACGGCTGTGGCGCTGAAGTTGCCTGTGAATGTGGAGTTGGTGGCATGTGAAACCCGCATGTGGAGCATTCGTTTGTGTGGGATGCTCTACCAGGTTCATTTCAGTCCTAGGCACTCAAAGGGCACTAAGCATAGAGTGTGAAAACTGAGTTTCCTTGAGAGCTGCTTGGAAGCCTGATGGTGTGTGAAGTTAATGAGCCAAAAGGAGTTGTTCTCCCACAGGAACCACTCGGCTGATCCTTCTTCAATATGCCCTTCACCAACATGCAGTGTTTCCTTGATTGAATTAGCTCCTAAACCAATATTTGCGTCTAGAGCCTTTGCATTGAGGGCTATCTGAAAACGGCTGTGGCGCTGAAGTTGCCTGTGAATGTGGAGTTGGTGGCATGTGAAACCCGCATGTGGAGCATTTGTTTGTGTGGGATGCTCTACCAGGTTCATTTCAGTCCTAGGCACTCAAAGGGCACTAAGCATAGAGTGTGAAAACTGAGTTTCCTTGAGAGCTGCTTGGAAGCCTGATGGTGTGTGAAGTTAGTGAGCCAAATGGAGTTGTTCTCCCACAAGAACCACTCGGCTGATCCTTCTTCAATATGCCCTTCACCAACATGCAGTGTTTCCTTGATTGAATTAGCTCTCACACCAATATTTGCGTCTAGAGCCTTTGCATTGAGGGCTATCTGAAAACGGCTGTGGCGCTGAAGTTGCCTGTGAATGTGGAGTTGGTGGCATGTGAAACCCGCATGTGGAGCATTCGTTTGTGTGGGATGCTCTACCAGGTTCATTCCTAGATAATGCACTTAAAGGGCACTAAGCATAGAGTGTGAAAACTGAGTTTCCTTGAGAGCTGCTTGGAAGCCTGATGGTGTGTGAAGTTAGTGAGCCAAATGGAGTTGTTCTCCCACAAGAACCACTCGGCTGATTCTTCTTCAATATGCCCTTCACCAACATGCAGTGTTTCCTTGATTGAATTAGCTCTCACACCAATATTTGCGTCTAGAGCCTTTGCATTGAGGGCTATCTGAAAACGGCTGTGGCGCTGAAGTTGCCTGTGAATGTGGAGTTGGTGGCATGTGAAACCCGCATGTGGAGCATTCGTTTGTGTGGGATGCTCTACCAGGTTCATTTCAGTCCTAGCCATACAAAGGGCACTAAGCATAGAGTGTGAAAACTGAGTTTCCTTGAGAGCTGCTTGGAAGCCTGATGGTGTGTGAAGTTAGTGAGCCAAATGGAGTTGTTCTCCCACAAGAACCACTCGGCTGATCCTTCTTCAATATGCCCTTCACCAACATGCAGTGTTTCCTTGATTGAATTAGCTCTCACACCAATATTTGCGTCTAGAGCCTTTGCTTTGAGGGCTATCTGAAAACGGCTGTGGCGCTGAAGTTGCCTGTGAATGTGGAGTTGGTGGCATGTGAAACCCGCATGTGGAGCATTCGTTTGTGTGGGATGCTCTACCAGGTTCCTTCCTAGATAATGCATTCAAACGGCACTAAGCATAGAGTGTGAAAACTGAGTTTCCTTGAGAGCTGCTTGGAAGCCTGATGGTGTGTGAGGTTAGTGAGCCAAATGGAGTTGTTCTCCCACAAGAACCCCTCGGCTGATCCTTCTTCAATATGCCCTTCACCAACATGCAGTGTTTCCTTGATTGAATTAGCTCTCACACCAATATTTGCGTCTAGAGCCTTTGCATTGAGGGCTATCTGAAAACGGCTGTGGCGCTGAAGTTGCCTGTGAATGTGGAGTTGGTGGCATGTGAAACCCGCATGTGGAGCATTCGTTTGTGTGGGATGCTCTACCAGGTTCATTCCTAGATAATGCATTCAAACGGCACTAAGCATAGAGTGTGAAAACTGAGTTTCCTTGAGAGCTGCTTGGAAGCCTGATGGTGTGTGAAGTTAGTGAGCCAAATGGAGTTGTTCTCCCACAAGAACCACTCGGCTGATCCTTCTTCAATATGCCCTTCACCAACATGCAGCGTTTCCTTGATTGAATTAGCTCTCACACCAATATTTGCGTCTAGAGCCTTTGCATTGAGGGCTATCTGAAAACGGCTGTGGCGCTGAAGTTGCCTGTGAATGTGGAGTTGGTGGCATGTGAAACCCGCATGTGGAGCATTCGTTTGTGTGGGATGCTCTACCAGGTTCATTCCTAGATAATGCACTCAAAGGGCACTAAGCATAGAGTGTGAAAACTGAGTTTCCTTGAGAGCTGCTTGGAAGCCTGATGGTGTGTGAAGTTAGTGAGCCAAATGGAGTTGTTCCCCCACAAGAACCACTCGGCTGATCCTTCTTCAATATGCCCTTCACCAACATGCAGTGTTTCCTTGATTGAATTAGCTCTCACACCAATATTTGCGTCTAGAGCCTTTGCATTGAGGGCTATCTGAAAACGGCTGTGGCGCTGAAGTTGGCTGTGAATGTGGAGTTGGTGGCATGTGAAACCCGCATGTGGAGCATTCGTTTGTGTGGGATGCTCTACCAGGTTCATTCCTAGATAGTGGACTTAAAGGGCACTAAGCATAGAGTGTGAAAACTGAGTTTCCTTGAGAGCTGCTTGGAAGCCTGATGGTGTGTGAAGTTAGTGAGCCAAATGGAGTTGTTCTCCCACAAGAACCACTCGGCTGATCCTTCTTCAATATGCCCTTCACCAACATGCAGTGTTTCCTTGATTGAATTAGCTCTCACACCAATATTTGCGTCTAGAGCCTTTGCATTGAGGGCTATCTGAAAACGGCTGTGGCGCTGAAGTTGCCTGTGAATGTGGAGTTGGTGGCATGTGAAACCCGCATGTGGAGCATTCGTTTGTGTGGGATGCTCTACCAGGTTCATTTCAGTCCTAGCCATACAAAGGGCACTAAGCATAGAGTGTGAAAACTGAGTTTCCTTGAGAGCTGCTTGGAAGCCTGATGGTGTGTGAAGTTAGTGAGCCAAATGGAGTTGTTCTCCCACAAGAACCACTCGGCTGATCCTTCTTCAATATGCCCTTCACCAACATGCAGTGTTTCCTTGATTGAATTAGCTCTCACACCAATATTTGCGTCTAGAGCCTTTGCTTTGAGGGCTATCTGAAAACGGCTGTGGCGCTGAAGTTGCCTGTGAATGTGGAGTTGGTGGCATGTGAAACCCGCATGTGGAGCATTCGTTTGTGTGGGATGCTCTACCAGGTTCCTTCCTAGATAATGCATTCAAACGGCACTAAGCATAGAGTGTGAAAACTGAGTTTCCTTGAGAGCTGCTTGGAAGCCTGATGGTGTGTGAGGTTAGTGAGCCAAATGGAGTTGTTCTCCCACAAGAACCCCTCGGCTGATCCTTCTTCAATATGCCCTTCACCAACATGCAGTGTTTCCTTGATTGAATTAGCTCTCACACCAATATTTGCGTCTAGAGCCTTTGCATTGAGGGCTATCTGAAAACGGCTGTGGCGCTGAAGTTGCCTGTGAATGTGGAGTTGGTGGCATGTGAAACCCGCATGTGGAGCATTCGTTTGTGTGGGATGCTCTACCAGGTTCATTCCTAGATAATGCATTCAAACGGCACTAAGCATAGAGTGTGAAAACTGAGTTTCCTTGAGAGCTGCTTGGAAGCCTGATGGTGTGTGAAGTTAGTGAGCCAAATGGAGTTGTTCTCCCACAAGAACCACTCGGCTGATCCTTCTTCAATATGCCCTTCACCAACATGCAGCGTTTCCTTGATTGAATTAGCTCTCACACCAATATTTGCGTCTAGAGCCTTTGCATTGAGGGCTATCTGAAAACGGCTGTGGCGCTGAAGTTGCCTGTGAATGTGGAGTTGGTGGCATGTGAAACCCGCATGTGGAGCATTCGTTTGTGTGGGATGCTCTACCAGGTTCATTCCTAGATAATGCACTCAAAGGGCACTAAGCATAGAGTGTGAAAACTGAGTTTCCTTGAGAGCTGCTTGGAAGCCTGATGGTGTGTGAAGTTAGTGAGCCAAATGGAGTTGTTCCCCCACAAGAACCACTCGGCTGATCCTTCTTCAATATGCCCTTCACCAACATGCAGTGTTTCCTTGATTGAATTAGCTCTCACACCAATATTTGCGTCTAGAGCCTTTGCATTGAGGGCTATCTGAAAACGGCTGTGGCGCTGAAGTTGGCTGTGAATGTGGAGTTGGTGGCATGTGAAACCCGCATGTGGAGCATTCGTTTGTGTGGGATGCTCTACCAGGTTCATTCCTAG
The DNA here is from genome assembly GCF_030435755.1 of Ochotona princeps. Taxonomy (NCBI): domain Eukaryota; kingdom Metazoa; phylum Chordata; class Mammalia; order Lagomorpha; family Ochotonidae; genus Ochotona; species Ochotona princeps. The sequence goes on along the minus strand of NW_026700811.1, from coordinate 23,016 downwards.
ATAGTGGACTTAAAGGGCACTAAGCATAGAGTGTGAAAACTGAGTTTCCTTGAGAGCTGCTTGGAAGCCTGATGGTGTGTGAAGTTAGTGAGCCAAATGGAGTTGTTCTCCCACAAGAACCACTCGGCTGATCCTTCTTCAATATGCCCTTCACCAACATGCAGTGTTTCCTTGATTGAATTAGCTCTCACACCAATATTTGCGTCTAGAGCCTTTGCATTGAGGGCTATCTGAAAACGGCTGTGGCGCTGAAGTTGCCTGTGAATGTGGAGTTGGTGGCATGTGAAACCCGCATGTGGAGCATTCGTTTGTGTGGGATGCTCTACCAGGTTCATTTCAGTCCTAGCCATACAAAGGGCACTAAGCATAGAGTGTGAAAACTGAGTTTCCTTGAGAGCTGCTTGGAAGCCTGATGGTGTGTGAAGTTAGTGAGCCAAATGGAGTTGTTCTCCCACAAGAACCACTCGGCTGATCCTTCTTCAATATGCCCTTCACCAACATGCAGTGTTTCCTTGATTGAATTAGCTCTCACACCAATATTTGCGTCTAGAGCCTTTGCATTGAGGGCTATCTGAAAACGGCTGTGGCGCTGAAGTTGCTTGTGAATGTGGAATTGGTGGCATGTGAAACCCGCATGTGGAGCATTCGTTTGTGTGGGATGCTCTACCAGGTTCCTTCCTAGATAATGCATTCAAACGGCACTAAGCATAGAGTGTGAAAACTGAGTTTCCTTGAGAGCTGCTTGGAACCTGATGGTGTGTGAGGTTAGTGAGCCAAATGGAGTTGTTCTCCCACAAGAACCACTCGTCTGATTCTTCTTCAATATGCCCTTCACAAACATGCAGTGTTTCCTTGATTGAATTAGCTCTCACACCAATATTTGCGTCTAGAGCCTTTGCATTGAGGGCTATCTGAAAACGGCTGTGGCGCTGAAGTTGCCTGTGAATGTGGAGTTGGTGGCATGTGAAACCCGCATGTGGAGCATTCGTTTGTGTGGGATGCTCTACCAGGTTCATTCCTAGATAATGCATTCAAACGGCACTAAGCATAGAGTGTGAAAACTGAGTTTCCTTGAGAGCTGCTTGGAAGCCTGATGGTGTGTGAAGTTAGTGAGCCAAATGGAGTTGTTCTCCCACAAGAACCACTCGGCTGATCCTTCTTCAATATGCCCTTCACCAACATGCAGTGTTTCCTTGATTGAATTAGCTCTCACACCAATATTTGCGTCTAGAGCCTTTGCATTGAGGGCTATCTGAAAACGGCTGTGGCGCTGAAGTTGCCTGTGAATGTGGAGTTGGTGGCATGTGAAACCCGCATGTGGAGCATTCGTTTGTGTGGGATGCTCTACCAGGTTCATTCCTAGATAATGCACTCAAAGGGCACTAAGCATAGAGTGTGAAAACTGAGTTTCCTTGAGAGCTGCTTGGAAGCCTGATGGTGTGTGAAGTTAGTGAGCCAAATGGAGTTGTTCCCCCACAAGAACCACTCGGCTGATCCTTCTTCAATATGCCCTTCACCAACATGCAGTGTTTCCTTGATTGAATTAGCTCTCACACCAATATTTGCGTCTAGAGCCTTTGCATTGAGGGCTATCTGAAAACGGCTGTGGCGCTGAAGTTGCCTGTGAATGTGGAGTTGGTGGCATGTGAAACCCGCATGTGGAGCATTCGTTTGTGTGGGATGCTCTACCAGGTTCATTCCTAGATAATGCACTCAAAGGGCACTAAGCATAGAGTGTGAAAACTGAGTTTCCTTGAGAGCTGCTTGGAAGCCTGATGGTGTGTGAAGTTAGTGAGCCAAATGGAGTTGTTCTCCCACAAGAACCACTCGGCTGATCCTTCTTCAATATGCCCTTCACCAACATGCAGTGTTTCCTTGATTGAATTAGCTCTCACACCAATATTTGCATCTAGAGCCTTTGCCTTGAGGGCTATCTGAAAACGGCTGTGGCGCTGAAGTTGCCTGTGAATGTGGAGTTGGTGGCATGTGAAACCCGCATGTGGAGCATTCGTTTGTGTGGGATGCTCTACCAGGTTCATTCCTAGATAATGCATTCAAACGGCACTAAGCATAGAGTGTGAAAACTGAGTTTCCTTGAGAGCTGCTTGGAAGCCTGATGGTGTGTGAAGTTAGTGAGCCAAATGGAGTTGTTCTCCCACAAGAACCCCTCGGCTGATCCTTCTTCAATATGCCCTTCACCAACATGCAGTGTTTCCTTGATTGAATTAGCTCTCACACCAATATTTGCGTCTAGAGCCTTTGCATTGAGGGCTATCTGAAAACGGCTGTGGCGCTGAAGTTGCCTGTGAATGTGGAGTTGGTGGCATGTGAAACCCGCATGTGGAGCATTCGTTTGTGTGGGATGCTCTACCAGGTTCATTTCAGTCCTAGGCACTCAAAGGGCACTAAGCATAGAGTGTGAAAACTGAGTTTCCTTGAGAGCTGCTTGGAAGCCTGATGGTGTGTGAAGTTAATGAGCCAAAAGGAGTTGTTCTCCCACAGGAACCACTCGGCTGATCCTTCTTCAATATGCCCTTCACCAACATGCAGTGTTTCCTTGATTGAATTAGCTCTCACACCAATATTTGCGTCTAGAGCCTTTGCATTGAGGGCTATCTGAAAACGGCTGTGGCGCTGAAGTTGCCTGTGAATGTGGAGTTGGTGGCATGTGAAACCCGCATGTGGAGCATTTGTTTGTGTGGGATGCTCTACCAGGTTATTTCAGTCCTAGGCACTCAAAGGGCACTAAGCATAGAGTGTGAAAACTGAGTTTCCTTGAGAGCTGCTTGGAAGCCTGATGGTGTGTGAAGTTAGTGAGCCAAATGGAGTTGTTCTCCCACAAGAACCACTCGGCTGATCCTTCTTCAATATGCCCTTCACCAACATGCAGTGTTTCCTTGATTGAATTAGCTCTCACACCAATATTTGCGTCTAGAGCCTTTGCATTGAGGGCTATCTGAAAACGGCTGTGGCGCTGAAGTTGCCTGTGAATGTGGAGTTGGTGGCATGTGAAACCCGCATGTGGAGCATTCGTTTGTGTGGGATGCTCTACCAGGTTCATTCCTAGATAATGCACTTAAAGGGCACTAAGCATAGAGTGTGAAAACTGAGTTTCCTTGAGAGCTGCTTGGAAGCCTGATGGTGTGTGAAGTTAGTGAGCCAAATGGAGTTGTTCTCCCACAAGAACCACTCGGCTGATTCTTCTTCAATATGCCCTTCACCAACATGCAGTGTTTCCTTGATTGAATTAGCTCTCACACCAATATTTGCGTCTAGAGCCTTTGCATTGAGGGCTATCTGAAAACGGCTGTGGCGCTGAAGTTGCCTGTGAATGTGGAGTTGGTGGCATGTGAAACCCGCATGTGGAGCATTCGTTTGTGTGGGATGCTCTACCAGGTTCATTTCAGTCCTAGCCATACAAAGGGCACTAAGCATAGAGTGTGAAAACTGAGTTTCCTTGAGAGCTGCTTGGAAGCCTGATGGTGTGTGAAGTTAGTGAGCCAAATGGAGTTGTTCTCCCACAAGAACCACTCGGCTGATCCTTCTTCAATATGCCCTTCACCAACATGCAGTGTTTCCTTGATTGAATTAGCTCTCACACCAATATTTGCGTCTAGAGCCTTTGCTTTGAGGGCTATCTGAAAACGGCTGTGGCGCTGAAGTTGCCTGTGAATGTGGAGTTGGTGGCATGTGAAACCCGCATGTGGAGCATTCGTTTGTGTGGGATGCTCTACCAGGTTCCTTCCTAGATAATGCATTCAAACGGCACTAAGCATAGAGTGTGAAAACTGAGTTTCCTTGAGAGCTGCTTGGAAGCCTGATGGTGTGTGAAGTTAGTGAGCCAAATGGAGTTGTTCTCCCACAAGAACCACTCGTCTGATTCTTCTTCAATATGCCCTTCACCAACATGCAGTGTTTCCTTGATTGAATTAGCTCTCACACCAATATTTGCGTCTAGAGCCTTTGCATTGAGGGCTATCTGAAAACGGCTGTGGCGCTGAAGTTGCCTGTGAATGTGGAGTTGGTGGCATGTGAAACCCGCATGTGGAGCATTCGTTTGTGTGGGATGCTCTACCAGGTTCATTCCTAGATAATGCATTCAAACGGCACTAAGCATAGAGTGTGAAAACTGAGTTTCCTTGAGAGCTGCTTGGAAGCCTGATGGTGTGTGAAGTTAGTGAGCCAAATGGAGTTGTTCTCCCACAAGAACCACTCGGCTGATCCTTCTTCAATATGCCCTTCACCAACATGCAGCGTTTCCTTGATTGAATTAGCTCTCACACCAATATTTGCGTCTAGAGCCTTTGCATTGAGGGCTATCTGAAAACGGCTGTGGCGCTGAAGTTGCCTGTGAATGTGGAGTTGGTGGCATGTGAAACCCGCATGTGGAGCATTCGTTTGTGTGGGATGCTCTACCAGGTTCATTTCAGTCCTAGCCATACAAAGGGCACTAAGCATAGAGTGTGAAAACTGAGTTTCCTTGAGAGCTGCTTGGAAGCCTGATGGTGTGTGAAGTTAGTGAGCCAAATGGAGTTGTTCTCCCACAAGAACCACTCGGCTGATCCTTCTTCAATATGCCCTTCACCAACATGCAGTGTTTCCTTGATTGAATTAGCTCTCACACCAATATTTGCGTCTAGAGCCTTTGCATTGAGGGCTATCTGAAAACGGCTGTGGCGCTGAAGTTGCCTGTGAATGTGGAGTTGGTGGCATGTGAAACCCGCATGTGGAGCATTCGTTTGTGTGGGATGCTCTACCAGGTTCATTCCTAGATAATGCATTCAAACGGCACTAAGCATAGAGTGTGAAAACTGAGTTTCCTTGAGAGCTGCTTGGAAACCTGATGGTGTGTGAAGTTAGTGAGCCAAATGGAGTTGTTCTCCCACAAGAACCACTCGGCTGATCCTTCTTCAATATGCCCTTCACCAACATGCAGTGTTTCCTTGATTGAATTAGCTCTCACACCAATATTTGCGTCTAGAGCCTTTGCATTGAGGGCTATCTGAAAACGGCTGTGGCGCTGAAGTTGCCTGTGAATGTGGAGTTGGTGGCATGTGAAACCCGCATGTGGAGCATTCGTTTGTGTGGGATGCTCTACCAGGTTCATTCCTAGATAATGCATTCAAACGGCACTAAGCATAGAGTGTGAAAACTGATTTTCCTTGAGAGCTGCTTGGAAGCCTGATGGTGTGTGAAGTTAGTGAGCCAAATGGAGTTGTTCCCCCACAAGAACCACTCGGCTGATCCTTCTTCAATATGCCCTTCACCAACATGCAGTGTTTCCTTGATTGAATTAGCTCTCACACCAATATTTGCGTCTAGAGCCTTTGCATTGAGGGCTATCTGAAAACGGCTGTGGCGCTGAAGTTGCCTGTGAATGTGGAGTTGGTGGCATGTGAAACCCGCATGTGGAGCATTCGTTTGTGTGGGATGCTCTACCAGGTTCATTCCTAGATAATGCACTCAAAGGGCACTAAGCATAGAGTGTGAAAACTGAGTTTCCTTGAGAGCTGCTTGGAAGCCTGATGGTGTGTGAAGTTAGTGAGCCAAATGGAGTTGTTCTCCCACAAGAACCACTCGGCTGATCCTTCTTCAATATGCCCTTCACCAACATGCAGTGTTTCCTTGATTGAATTAGCTCTCACACCAATATTTGCGTCTAGAGCCTTTGCATTGAGGGCTATCTGAAAACGGCTGTGGCGCTGAAGTTGCCTGTGAATGTGGAGTTGGTGGCATGTGAAACCCGCATGTGGAGCATTCGTTTGTGTGGGATGCTCTACCAGGTTCATTCCTAGATAATGCATGCAAACGGCACTAAGCATAGAGTGTGAAAACTGAGTTTCATTGAGAGCTGCTTGGAAGCCTGATGGTGTGTGAAGTTAATGAGCCAAATGGAGTTGTTCTCCCACAGGAACCACTCGGCTGATCCTTCTTCAATATGCCCTTCACCAACATGCAGTGTTTCCTTGATTGAATTAGCTCTCACACCAATATTTGCGTCTAGAGCCTTTGCTTTGAGGGCTATCTGAAAACGGCTGTGGCGCTGAAGTTGCCTGTGAATGTGGAGTTGGTGGCATGTGAAACCCGCATGTGGAGCATTCGTTTGTGTGGGATGCTCTACCAGGTTCATTTCAGTCCTACCCATACAAAGGGCACTAAGCATAGAGTGTGAAAACTGAGTTTCCTTGAGAGCTGCTTGGAAGCCTGATGGTGTGTGAAGTTAGTGAGCCAAATGGAGTTGTTCTCCCACAAAAACCACTCGGCTGATCCTTCTTCAATATGCCCTTCACCAACATGCAGTGTTTCCTTGATTGAATTAGCTCTCACACCAATATTTGCGTCTAGAGCCTTTGCTTTGAGGGCTATCTGAAAACGGCTGTGGCGCTGAAGTTGCCTGTGAATGTGGAGTTGGTGGCATGTGAAACCCGCATGTGGAGCATTCGTTTGTGTGGGATGCTCTACCAGGTTCCTTCCTAGATAATGCATTCAAACGGCACTAAGCATAGAGTGTGAAAACTGAGTTTCCTTGAGAGCTGCTTGGAAGCCTGATGGTGTGTGAGGTTAGTGAGCCAAATGGAGTTGTTCTCCCACAAGAACCACTCGGCTGATCCTTCTTCAATATGCCCTTCACCAACATGCAGTGTTTCCTTGATTGAATTAGCTCTCACACCAATATTTGCGTCTAGAGCCTTTGCATTGAGGGCTATCTGAAAACGGCTGTGGCGCTGAAGTTGCCTGTGAAAGTGGAGTTGGTGGCATGTGAAACCCGCATGTGGAGCATTCGTTTGTGTGGGATGCTCTACCAGGTTCATTCCTAGATAATGCATTCAAACGGCACTAAGCATAGAGTGTGAAAACTGAGTTTCCTTGAGAGCTGCTTGGAAGCCTGATGGTGTGTGAAGTTAGTGAGCCAAATGGAGTTGTTCTCCCACAAGAACCACTCGGCTGATCCTTCTTCAATATGCCCTTCACCAACATGCAGCGTTTCCTTGATTGAATTAGCTCTCACACCAATATTTGCGTCTAGAGCCTTTGCATTGAGGGCTATCTGAAAACGGCTGTGGCGCTGAAGTTGCCTGTGAATGTGGAGTTGGTGGCATGTGAAACCCGCATGTGGAGCATTCGTTTGTGTGGGATGCTCTACCAGGTTCATTTCAGTCCTAGCCATACAAAGGGCACTAAGCATAGAGTGTGAAAACTGAGTTTCCTTGAGAGCTGCTTGGAAGCCTGATGGTGTGTGAAGTTAGTGAGCCAAATGGAGTTGTTCTCCCACAAGAACCACTCGGCTGATCCTTCTTCAATATGCCCTTCACCAACATGCAGTGTTTCCTTGATTGAATTAGCTCTCACACCAATATTTGCGTCTAGAGCCTTTGCATTGAGGGCTATCTGAAAACGGCTGTGGCGCTGAAGTTGCCTGTGAATGTGGAGTTGGTGGCATGTGAAACCCGCATGTGGAGCATTCGTTTGTGTGGGATGCTCTACCAGGTTCATTCCTAGATAATGCATTCAAACGGCACTAAGCATAGAGTGTGAAAACTGAGTTTCCTTGAGAGCTGCTTGGAAACCTGATGGTGTGTGAAGTTAGTGAGCCAAATGGAGTTGTTCTCCCACAAGAACCACTCGGCTGATCCTTCTTCAATATGCCCTTCACCAACATGCAGTGTTTCCTTGATTGAATTAGCTCTCACACCAATATTTGCGTCTAGAGCCTTTGCATTGAGGGCTATCTGAAAACGGCTGTGGCGCTGAAGTTGCCTGTGAATGTGGAGTTGGTGGCATGTGAAACCCGCATGTGGAGCATTCGTTTGTGTGGGATGCTCTACCAGGTTCATTCCTAGATAATGCATTCAAACGGCACTAAGCATAGAGTGTGAAAACTGATTTTCCTTGAGAGCTGCTTGGAAGCCTGATGGTGTGTGAAGTTAGTGAGCCAAATGGAGTTGTTCCCCCACAAGAACCACTCGGCTGATCCTTCTTCAATATGCCCTTCACCAACATGCAGTGTTTCCTTGATTGAATTAGCTCTCACACCAATGTTTGCGTCTAGAGCCTTTGCATTGAGGGCTATCTGAAAACGGCTGTGGCGCTGAAGTTGCCTGTGAATGTGGAGTTGGTGGCATGTGAAACCCGCATGTGGAGCATTCGTTTGTGTGGGATGCTCTACCAGGTTCATTCCTAGATAATGCACTCAAAGGGCACTAAGCATAGAGTGTGAAAACTGAGTTTCCTTGAGAGCTGCTTGGAAGCCTGATGGTGTGTGAAGTTAGTGAGCCAAATGGAGTTGTTCTCCCACAAGAACCACTCGGCTGATCCTTCTTCAATATGCCCTTCACCAACATGCAGTGTTTCCTTGATTGAATTAGCTCTCACACCAATATTTGCGTCTAGAGCCTTTGCATTGAGGGCTATCTGAAAACGGCTGTGGCGCTGAAGTTGCCTGTGAATGTGGAGTTGGTGGCATGTGAAACCCGCATGTGGAGCATTCGTTTGTGTGGGATGCTCTACCAGGTTCATTCCTAGATAATGCATGCAAACGGCACTAAGCATAGAGTGTGAAAACTGAGTTTCCTTGAGAGCTGCTTGGAAGCCTGATGGTGTGTGAAGTTAATGAGCCAAATGGAGTTGTTCTCCCACAGGAACCACTCGGCTGATCCTTCTTCAATATGCCCTTCACCAACATGCAGTGTTTCCTTGATTGAATTAGCTCTCACACCAATATTTGCGTCTAGAGCCTTTGCTTTGAGGGCTATCTGAAAACGGCTGTGGCGCTGAAGTTGCCTGTGAATGTGGAGTTGGTGGCATGTGAAACCCGCATGTGGAGCATTCGTTTGTGTGGGATGCTCTACCAGGTTCATTTCAGTCCTACCCATACAAAGGGCACTAAGCATAGAGTGTGAAAACTGAGTTTCCTTGAGAGCTGCTTGGAAGCCTGATGGTGTGTGAAGTTAGTGAGCCAAATGGAGTTGTTCTCCCACAAGAACCACTCGGCTGATCCTTCTTCAATATGCCCTTCACCAACATGCAGTGTTTCCTTGATTGAATTAGCTCTCACACCAATATTTGCGTCTAGAGCCTTTGCTTTGAGGGCTATCTGAAAACGGCTGTGGCGCTGAAGTTGCCTGTGAATGTGGAGTTGGTGGCATGTGAAACCCGCATGTGGAGCATTCGTTTGTGTGGGATGCTCTACCAGGTTCCTTCCTAGATAATGCATTCAAACGGCACTAAGCATAGAGTGTGAAAACTGAGTTTCCTTGAGAGCTGCTTGGAAGCCTGATGGTGTGTGAGGTTAGTGAGCCAAATGGAGTTGTTCTCCCACAAGAACCACTCGTCTGATTCTTCTTCAATATGCCCTTCACCAACATGCAGTGTTTCCTTGATTGAATTAGCTCTCACACCAATATTTGCGTCTAGAGCCTTTGCATTGAGGGCTATCTGAAAACGGCTGTGGCGCTGAAGTTGCCTGTGAATGTGGAGTTGGTGGCATGTGAAACCCGCATGTGGAGCATTCGTTTGTGTGGGATGCTCTACCAGGTTCATTCCTAGATAATGCATTCAAACGGCACTAAGCATAGAGTGTGAAAACTGAGTTTCCTTGAGAGCTGCTTGGAAGCCTGATGGTGTGTGAAGTTAGTGAGCCAAATGGAGTTGTTCTCCCACAAGAACCACTCAGCTGATCCTTCTTCAATATGCCCTTCACCAACATGCAGTGTTTCCTTGATTGAATTAGCTCTCACACCAATATTTGCGTCTAGAGCCTTTGCATTGAGGGCTATCTGAAAACGGCTGTGGCGCTGAAGTTGCCTGTGAATGTGGAGTTGGTGGCATGTGAAACCCGCATGTGGAGCATTCGTTTGTGTGGGATGCTCTACCAGGTTCATTCCTAGATAATGCATTCAAACGGCACTAAGCATAGAGTGTGAAAACTGAGTTTCCTTGAGAGCTGCTTGGAAGCCTGATGGTGTGTGAAGTTAGTGAGCCAAATGGAGTTGTTCTCCCACAAGAACCACTCAGCTGATCCTTCTTCAATATGCCCTTCACCAACATGCAGTGTTTCCTTGATTGAATTAGCTCTCACACCAATATTTGCGTCTAGAGCCTTTGCATTGAGGGCTATCTGAAAACGGCTGTGGCGCTGAAGTTGCCTGTGAATGTGGAGTTGGTGGCATGTGAAACCCGCATGTGGAGCATTCGTTTGTGTGGGATGCTCTACCAGGTTCATTCCTAGATAATGCACTCAAAGGGCACTAAGCATAGAGTGTGAAAACTGAGTTTCCTTGAGAGCTGCTTGGAAGCCTGATGGTGTGTGAAGTTAGTGAGCCAAATGGAGTTGTTCCCCCACAAGAACCACTCGGCTGATCCTTCTTCAATATGCCCTTCACCAACATGCAGTGTTTCCTTGATTCAATTAGCTCTCACACCAATATTTGCGTCTAGAGCCTTTGCATTGAGGGCTATCTGAAAACGGCTGTGGCGCTGAAGTTGCCTGTGAATGTGGAGTTGGTGGCATGTGAAACCCGCATGTGGAGCATTCGTTTGTGTGGGATGCTCTACCAGGTTCATTCCTAGATAATGCACTCAAAGGGCACTAAGCATAGAGTGTGAAAACTGAGTTTCCTTGAGAGCTGTTTGGAAGCCTGATGGTGTGTGAAGTTAGTGAGCCAAATGGAGTTGTTCTCCCACAAGAACCACTCGGCTGATCCTTCTTCAATATGCCCTTCACCAACATGCAGTGTTTCCTTGATTGAATTAGCTCTCACACCAATATTTGCGTCTAGGGCCTTTGCTTTGAGGGCTATCTGAAAACGGCTGTGGCGCTGAAGTTGCCTGTGAATGTGGAGTTGGTGGCATGTGAAACCCGCATGTGGAGCATTCGTTTGTGTGGGATGCTCTACAAGGTTCATTTCAGTCCTAGCCATACAAAGGGCACTAAGCATAGAGTGTGAAAACTGAGTTTCCTTGAGAGCTGCTTGGAAGCCTGATGGTGTGTGAAGTTAGTGAGCCAAATGGAGTTGTTCTCCCACAAGAACCACTCGGCTGATCCTTCTTCAATATGCCCTTCACCAACATGCAGTGTTTCCTTGATTTAATTAGCTCTCACACCAATATTTGCGTCTAGAGCCTTTGCATTGAGGGCTATCTGAAAACGGCTGTGGCGCTGAAGTTGCCTGTGAATGTGGAGTTGGTGGCATGTGAAACCCGCATGTGGAGCATTCGTTTGTGTGGGATGCTCTACCAGGTTCATTCCTAGATAATGCACTCAAAGGGCACTAAGCATAGAGTGTGAAAACTGAGTTTCCTTGAGAGCTGCTTGGAAGCCTGATGGTGTGTGAAGTTAGTGAGCCAAATGGAGTTGTTCTCCCACAAGAACCACTCGGCTGATCCTTCTTCAATATGCCCTTCACCAACATGCAGTGTTTCCTTGATTGAATTAGCTCTCACACCAATATTTGCGTCTAGAGCCTTTGCATTGAGGGCTATCTGAAAACGGCTGTGGCGCTGAAGTTGCCTGTGAATGTGGAGTTGGTGGCATGTGAAACCCGCATGTGGAGCATTCGTTTGTGTGGGATGCTCTACCAGGTTCATTCCTAGATAATGCATTCAAACGGCACTAAGCATAGAGTGTGAAAACTGAGTTTCCTTGAGAGCTGCTTGGAAGCCTGATGGTGTGTGAAGTTAATGAGCCAAATGGAGTTGTTCTCCCACAGGAACCACTCGGCTGATCCTTCTTCAATATGCCCCTCACCAACATGCAGTGTTTCCTTGATTGAATTAGCTCTCACACCAATATTTGCGTCTAGAGCCTTTGCATTGCGGGCTATCTGAAAACGGCTGTGGCGCTGAAGTTGCCTGTGAATGTGGAGTTGGTGGCATGTGAAACCCGCATGTGGAGCATTCGTTTGTGTGGGATGCTCTACCAAGTTCATTTCAGTCCTCCCCATACAAAGGGCACTAAGCATAGAGTGTGAAAACTGAGTTTCCTTGAGAGCTGCTTGGAAGCCTGATGGTGTGTGAAGTTAGTGAGCCAAATGGAGTTGTTCTCCCACAAGAACCACTCGGCTGATCCTTCTTCAATATGCCCTTCACCAACATGCAGTGTTTCCTTGATTGAATTAGCTCTCACACCAATATTTGCGTCTAGAGCCTTTGCATTGAGGGCTATCTGAAAACGGCTGTGGCGCTGAAGTTGCCTGTGAATGTGGAGTTGGTGGCATGTGAAACCCGCATGTGGAGCATTCGTTTGTGTGGGATGCTCTACCAGGTTCATTTCAGTCCTAGCCATACAAAGGGCACTAAGCATAGAGTGTGAAAACTGAGTTTCCTTGAGAGCTGCTTGGAAGCCTGATGGTGTGTGAAGTTAGTGAGCCAAATGGAGTTGTTCTCCCACAAGAACCACTCGGCTGATCCTTCTTCAATATGCCCTTCACCAACATGCAGTGTTTCCTTGATTGAATTAGCTCTCACACCAATATTTGCGTCTAGAGCCTTTGCATTGAGGGCTATCTGAAAACGGCTGTGGCGCTGAAGTTGCCTGTGAATGTGGAGTTGGTGGCATGTGAAACCCGCATGTGGAGCATTCGTTTGTGTGGGATGCTCTACCAGGTTCATTCCTAGATAATGCACTCAAAGGGCACTAAGCATAGAGTGTGAAAACTGAGTTTCCTTGAGAGCTGCTTGGAAGCCTGATGGTGTGTGAAGTTAGTGAGCCAAATGGAGTTGTTCTCCCACAAGAACCACTCGACTGATCCTTCTTCAATATGCCCTTCACCAACATGCAGTGTTTCCTTGATTGAATTAGCTCTCACACCAATATTTGCGTCTAGAGCCTTTGCATTGAGGGCTATCTGAAAACGGCTGTGGCGCTGAAGTTGCCTGTGAATGTGGAGTTGGTGGCATGTGAAACCCGCATGTGGAGCATTCGTTTGTGTGGGATGCTCTACCAGGTTCATTTCAGTCCTAGCCATACAAAGGGCACTAAGCATAGAGTGTGAAAACTGAGTTTCCTTGAGAGCTGCTTGGAAGCCTGATGGTGTGTGAAGTTAGTGAGCCAAATGGAGTTGTTCTCCCACAAGAACCACTCGGCTGATCCTTCTTCAATATGCCCTTCACCAACATGCAGTGTTTCCTTGATTGAATTAGCTCTCACACCAATATTTGCGTCTAGAGCCTTTGCATTGAGGGCTATCTGAAAACGGCTGTGGCGCTGAAGTTGCCTGTGAATGTGGAGTTGGTGGCATGTGAAACCCGCATGTGGAGCATTCGTTTGTGTGGGATGCTCTACCAGGTTCATTCCTAGATAATGCACTCAAAGGGCACTAAGCATAGAGTGTGAAAACTGAGTTTCGTTGAGAGCTGCTTGGAAGCCTGATGGTGTGTGAAGTTAGTGAGCCAAATGGAGTTGTTCTCCCACAAGAACCACTCGGCTGATCCTTCTTCAATATGCCCTTCACCAACATGCAGTGTTTCCTTGATTGAATTAGCTCTCACACCAATATTTGCGTCTAGAGCCTTTGCATTGAGGGCTATCTGAAAACGGCTGTGGCGCTGAAGTTGCCTGTGAATGTGGAGTTGGTGGCATGTGAAACCCGCATGTGGAGCATTCGTTTGTGTGGGATGCTCTACCAGGTTCATTTCAGTCCTAGCCATACAAAGGGCACTAAGCATAGAGTGTGAAAACTGAGTTTCCTTGAGAGCTGCTTGGAAGCCTGATGGTGTGTGAAGTTAGTGAGCCAAATGGAGTTGTTCTCCCACAAGAACCACTCGGCTGATCCTTCTTCAATATGCCCTTCACCAACATGCAGTGTTTCCTTGATTGAATTAGCTCTCACACCAATATTTGCGTCTAGAGCCTTTGCATTGAGGGCTATCTGAAAACGGCTGTGGCGCTGAAGTTGCCTGTGAATGTGGAGTTGGTGGCATGTGAAACCCGCATGTGGAGCATTCGTTTGTGTGGGATGCTCTACCAGGTTCATTCCTAGATAATGCACTCAAAGGGCACTAAGCATAGAGTGTGAAAACTGAGTTTCGTTGAGAGCTGCTTGGAAGCCTGATGGTGTGTGAAGTTAGTGAGCCAAATGGAGTTGTTCTCCCACAAGAACCACTCGGCTGATCCTTCTTCAATATGCCCTTCACCAACATGCAGTGTTTCCTTGATTGAATTAGCTCTCACACCAATATTTGCGTCTAGAGCCTTTGCATTGAGGGCTATCTGAAAACGGCTGTGGCGCTGAAGTTGCCTGTGAATGTGGAGTTGGTGGCATGTGAAACCCGCATGTGGAGCATTCGTTTGTGTGGGATGCTCTACCAGGTTCATTTCAGTCCTAGCCATACAAAGGGCACTAAGCATAGAGTGTGAAAACTGAGTTTCCTTGAGAGCTGCTTGGAAGCCTGATGGTGTGTGAAGTTAGTGAGCCAAATGGAGTTGTTCTCCCACAAGAACCACTCGGCTGATCCTTCTTCAATATGCCCTTCACCAACATGCAGTGTTTCCTTGATTGAATTAGCTCTCACACCAATATTTGCGTCTAGAGCCTTTGCATTGAGGGCTATCTGAAAACGGCTGTGGCGCTGAAGTTGCCTGTGAATGTGGAGTTGGTGGCATGTGAAACCCGCATGTGGAGCATTCGTTTGTGTGGGATGCTCTACCAGGTTCATTTCAGTCCTAGCCATACAAAGGGCACTAAGCATAGAGTGTGAAAACTGAGTTTCCTTGAGAGCTGCTTGGAAGCCTGATGGTGTGTGAAGTTAGTGAGCCAAATGGAGTTGTTCTCCCACAAGAACCACTCGGCTGATCCTTCTTCAATATGCCCTTCACCAACATGCAGTGTTTCCTTGATTGAATTAGCTCTCACACCAATATTTGCGTCTAGAGCCTTTGCATTGAGGGCTATCTGAAAACGGCTGTGGCGCTGAAGTTGCCTGTGAATGTGGAGTTGGCGGCATGTGAAACCTGCATGTGGAGCATTCGTTTGTGTGGGATGCTCTACCAGGTTCATTCCTAGATAATGCACTCAAAGGGCACTAAGCATAGAGTGTGAAAACTGAGTTTCCTTGAGAGCTGCTTGGAAGCCTGATGGTGTGTGAAGTTAGTGAGCCAAATGGAGTTGTTCTCCCACAAGAACCACTCGGCTAATCCTTCTTCAATATGCCCTTCACCAACATGCAGTGTTTCCTTGATTGAATTAGCTCTCACACCAATATTTGCGTCTAGAGCCTTTGCATTGAGGGCTATCTGAAAACGGCTGTGGCGCTGAAGTTGCCTGTGAATGTGGAGTTGGTGGCATGTGAAACCCGCATGTGGAGCATTCGTTTGTGTGGGATGCTCTACCAGGTTCATTTCAGTCCTAGCCATACAAAGGGCACTAAGCATAGAGTGTGAAAACTGAGTTTCCTTGAGAGCTGCTTGGAAGCCTGATGGTGTGTGAAGTTAGTGAGCCAAATGGAGTTGTTCTCCCACAAGAACCACTCGGCTGATCCTTCTTCAATATGCCCTTCACCAACATGCAGTGTTTCCTTGATTGAATTAGCTCTCACACCAATATTTGCGTCTAGAGCCTTTGCATTGAGGGCTATCTGAAAACGGCTGTGGCGCTGAAGTTGCCTGTGAATGTGGAGTTGGTGGCATGTGAAACCCGCATGTGGAGCATTCGTTTGTGTGGGATGCTCTACCAGGTTCATTCCTAGATAAGGCACTCAAAGGGCACTAAGCATAGAGTGTGAAAACTGAGTTTCGTTGAGAGCTGCTTGGAAGCCTGATGGTGTGTGAAGTTAGTGAGCCAAATGGAGTTGTTCTCCCACAAGAACCACTCGGCTGATCCTTCTTCAATATGCCCTTCACCAACATGCAGTGTTTCCTTGATTGAATTAGCTCTCACACCAATATTTGTGTCTAGAGCCTTTGCATTGAGGGCTATCTGAAAACGGCTGTGGCGCTGAAGTTGCCTGTGAATGTGGAGTTAGTGGCATGTGAAACCCGCATGTGGAGCATTCGTTTGTGTGGGATGCTCTACCAGGTTCATTTCAGTCCTAGCCATACAAAGGGCACTAAGCATAGAGTGTGAAAACTGAGTTTCCTTGAGAGCTGCTTGGAAGCCTGATGGTGTGTGAAGTTAGTGAGCCAAATGGAGTTGTTCTCCCACAAGAACCACTCGGCTGATCCTTCTTCAATATGCCCTTCACCAACATGCAGTGTTTCCTTGATTGAATTAGCTCTCACACCAATATTTGCGTCTAGAGCCTTTGCATTGAGGGCTATCTGAAAACGGCTGTGGCGCTGAAGTTGCCTGTGAATGTGGAGTTGGTGGCATGTGAAACCCGCATGTGGAGCATTCGTTTGTGTGGGATGCTCTACCAGGTTCATTTCAGTCCTAGCCATACAAAAGGCACTAAGCATAGAGTGTGAAAACTGAGTTTCCTTGAGAGCTGCTTGGAAGCCTGATGGTGTGTGAAGTTAGTGAGCCAAATGGAGTTGTTCTCCCACAAGAACCACTCGGCTGATCCTTCTTCAATATGCCCTTCACCAACATGCAGTGTTTCCTTGATTGAATTAGCTCTCACACCAATATTTGCGTCTAGAGCCTTTGCATTGAGGGCTATCTGAAAACGGCTGTGGCGCTGAAGTTGCCTGTGAATGTGGAGTTGGCGGCATGTGAAACCTGCATGTGGAGCATTCGTTTGTGTGGGATGCTCTACCAGGTTCATTCCTAGATAATGCACTCAAAGGGCACTAAGCATAGAGTGTGAAAACTGAGTTTCCTTGAGAGCTGCTTGGAAGCCTGATGGTGTGTGAAGTTAGTGAGCCAAATGGAGTTGTTCTCCCACAAGAACCACTCGGCTAATCCTTCTTCAATATGCCCTTCACCAACATGCAGTGTTTCCTTGATTGAATTAGCTCTCACACCAATATTTGCGTCTAGAGCCTTTGCATTGAGGGCTATCTGAAAACGGCTGTGGCGCTGAAGTTGCCTGTGAATGTGGAGTTGGTGGCATGTGAAACCCGCATGTGGAGCATTCGTTTGTGTGGGATGCTCTACCAGGTTCATTTCAGTCCTAGCCATACAAAGGGCACTAAGCATAGAGTGTGAAAACTGAGTTTCCTTGAGAGCTGCTTGGAAGCCTGATGGTGTGTGAAGTTAGTGAGCCAAATGGAGTTGTTCTCCCACAAGAACCACTCGGCTGATCCTTCTTCAATATGCCCTTCACCAACATGCAGTGTTTCCTTGATTGAATTAGCTCTCACACCAATATTTGCGTCTAGAGCCTTTGCATTGAGGGCTATCTGAAAACGGCTGTGGCGCTGAAGTTGCCTGTGAATGTGGAGTTGGTGGCATGTGAAACCCGCATGTGGAGCATTCGTTTGTGTGGGATGCTCTACCAGGTTCATTCCTAGATAAGGCACTCAAAGGGCACTAAGCATAGAGTGTGAAAACTGAGTTTCGTTGAGAGCTGCTTGGAAGCCTGATGGTGTGTGAAGTTAGTGAGCCAAATGGAGTTGTTCTCCCACAAGAACCACTCGGCTGATCCTTCTTCAATATGCCCTTCACCAACATGCAGTGTTTCCTTGATTGAATTAGCTCTCACACCAATATTTGTGTCTAGAGCCTTTGCATTGAGGGCTATCTGAAAACGGCTGTGGCGCTGAAGTTGCCTGTGAATGTGGAGTTAGTGGCATGTGAAACCCGCATGTGGAGCATTCGTTTGTGTGGGATGCTCTACCAGGTTCATTTCAGTCCTAGCCATACAAAGGGCACTAAGCATAGAGTGTGAAAACTGAGTTTCCTTGAGAGCTGCTTGGAAGCCTGATGGTGTGTGAAGTTAGTGAGCCAAATGGAGTTGTTCTCCCACAAGAACCACTCGGCTGATCCTTCTTCAATATGCCCTTCACCAACATGCAGTGTTTCCTTGATTGAATTAGCTCTCACACCAATATTTGCGTCTAGAGCCTTTGCATTGAGGGCTATCTGAAAACGGCTGTGGCGCTGAACTTGCCTGTGAATGTGGAGTTGGTGGCATGTGAAACCCGCATGTGGAGCATTCGTTTGTGTGGGATGCTCTACCAGGTTCATTTCAGTCCTAGCCATACAAAAGGCACTAAGCATAGAGTGTGAAAACTGAGTTTCCTTGAGAGCTGCTTGGAAGCCTGATGGTGTGTGAAGTTAGTGAGCCAAATGGAGTTGTTCTCCCACAAGAACCACTCGGCTGATCCTTCTTCAATATGCCCTTCACCAACATGCAGTGTTTCCTTTATTGAATTAGCTCTCACACCAATATTTGCGTCTAGAGCCTTTGCATTGAGGGCTATCTGAAAACGGCTCTGGCGCTGAAGTTGCCTGTGAATGTGGAGTTGGCGGCATGTGAAACCTGCATGTGGAGCATTCGTTTGTGTGGGATGCTCTACCAGGTTCATTCCTAGATAATGCACTCAAAGGGCACTAAGCATAGAGTGTGAAAACTGAGTTTCCTTGAGAGCTGCTTGGAAGCCTGATGGTGTGTGAAGTTAGTGAGCCAAATGGAGTTGTTCTCCCACAAGAACCACTCGGCTAATCCTTCTTCAATATGCCCTTCACCAACATGCAGTGTTTCCTTGATTGAATTAGCTCTCACACCAATATTTGCGTCTAGAGCCTTTGCATTGAGGGCTATCTGAAAACGGCTGTGGCGCTGAAGTTGCCTGTGAATGTGGAGTTGGTGGCATGTGAAACCCGCATGTGGAGCATTCGTTTGTGTGGGATGCTCTACCAGGTTCATTTCAGTCCTAGCCATACAAAGGGCACTAAGCATAGAGTGTGAAAACTGAGTTTCCTTGAGAGCTGCTTGGAAGCCTGATGGTGTGTGAAGTTAGTGAGCCAAATGGAGTTGTTCTCCCACAAGAACCACTCGGCTGATCCTTCTTCAATATGCCCTTCACCAACATGCAGTGTTTCCTTGATTGAATTAGCTCTCACACCAATATTTGCGTCTAGAGCCTTTGCATTGAGGGCTATCTGAAAACGGCTGTGGCGCTGAAGTTGCCTGTGAATGTGGAGTTGGTGGCATGTGAAACCTGCATGTGGAGCATTCGTTTGTGTGGGATGCTCTACCAGGTTCATTTCAGTCCTAGCCATACAAAGGGCACTAAGCATAGAGTGTGAAAACTGAGTTTCCTTGAGAGCTGCTTGGAAGCCTGATGGTGTGTGAAGTTAGTGAGCCAAATGGAGTTGTTCTCCCACAAGAACCACTCGGCTGATCCTTCTTCAATATGCCCTTCACCAACATGCAGTGTTTCCTTGATTGAATTAGCTCTCACACCAATATTTGCGTCTAGAGCCTTTGCATTGAGGGCTATCTGAAAACGGCTGTGGCGCTGAAGTTGCCTGTGAATGTGGAGTTGGTGGCATGTGAAACCCGCATGTGGAGCATTCGTTTGTGTGGGATGCTCTACCAGGTTCATTCCTAGATAATGCACTCAAAGGGCACTAAGCATAGAGTGTGAAAACTGAGTTTCCTTGAGAGCTGCTTGGAAGCCTGATGGTGTGTGAAGTTAGTGAGCCAAATGGAGTTGTTCTCCCACAAGAACCACTCGGCTGATCCTTCTTCAATATGCCCTTCACCAACATGCAGTGTTTCCTTGATTGAATTAGCTCTCACACCAATATTTGCGTCTAGAGCCTTTGCATTGAGGGCTATCTGAAAACGGCTGTGGCGCTGAAGTTGCCTGTGAATGTGGAGTTGGTGGCATGTGAAACCCGCATGTGGAGCATTCGTTTGTGTGGGATGCTCTACCAGGTTCATTTCAGTCCTAGCCATACAAAGAGCACTAAGCATAGAGTGTGAAAACTGAGTTTCCTTGAGAGCTGCTTGGAAGCCTGATGGTGTGTGAAGTTAGTGAGCCAAATGGAGTTGTTCTCCCACAAGAACCACTCGGCTGATCCTTCTTCAATATGCCCTTCACCAACATGCAGTGTTTCCTTGATTGAATTAGCTCTCACACCAATATTTGCGTCTAGAGCCTTTGCATTGAGGGCTATCTGAAAACGGCTGTGGCGCTGAAGTTGCCTGTGAATGTGGAGTTGGTGGCATGTGAAACCTGCATGTGGAGCATTCGTTTGTGTGGGATGCTCTACCAGGTTCATTTCAGTCCTAGCCATACAAAGGGCACTAAGCATAGAGTGTGAAAACTGAGTTTCCTTGAGAGCTGCTTGGAAGCCTGATGGTGTGTGAAGTTAGTGAGCCAAATGGAGTTGTTCTCCCACAAGAACCACTCGGCTGATCCTTCTTCAATATGCCCTTCACCAACATGCAGTGTTTCCTTGATTGAATTAGCTCTCACACCAATATTTGCGTCTAGAGCCTTTGCATTGAGGGCTATCTGAAAACGGCTGTGGCGCTGAAGTTGCCTGTGAATGTGGAGTTGGTGGCATGTGAAACCCGCATGTGGAGCATTCGTTTGTGTGGGATACTCTACCAGGTTCATTTCCTAGATAATCACTCAAAGGGCACTAAGCATAGAGTGTGAAAACTGAGTTTCCTTGAGAGCTGCTTGGAAGCCTGATGGTGTGTGAAGTTAGTGAGCCAAATGGAGTTGTTCTCCCACAAGAACCACTCGGCTGATCCTTCTTCAATATGCCCTTCACCAACATGCAGTGTTTCCTTGATTGAATTAGCTCTCACACCAATATTTGCGTCTAGAGCCTTTGCATTGAGGGCTATCTGAAAACGGCTGTGGCGCTGAAGTTGCCTGTGAATGTGGAGTTGGTGGCATGTGAAACCCGCATGTGGAGCATTCGTTTGTGTGGGATGCTCTACCAGGTTCATTTCAGTCCTAGCCATACAAAGGGCACTAAGCATAGAGTGTGAAAACTGAGTTTCCTTGAGAGCTGCTTGGAAGCCTGATGGTGTGTGAAGTTAGTGAGCCAAATGGAGTTGTTCTCCCACAAGAACCACTCGGCTGATCCTTCTTCAATATGCCCTTCACCAACATGCAGTGTTTCCTTGATTGAATTAGCTCTCACACCAATATTTGCGTCTAGAGCCTTTGCATTGAGGGCTATCTGAAAACGGCTGTGGCGCTGAAGTTGCCTGTGAATGTGGAGTTGGTGGCATGTGAAACCCGCATGTGGAGCATTCGTTTGTGTGGGATGCTCTACCAGGTTCATTTCAGTCCTAGCCATACAAAGGGCACTAAGCATAGAGTGTGAAAACTGAGTTTCCTTGAGAGCTGCTTGGAAGCCTGATGGTGTGTGAAGTTAGTGAGCCAAATGGAGTTGTTCTCCCACAAGAACCACTCGGCTGATCCTTCTTCAATATGCCCTTCACCAACATGCAGTGTTTCCTTGATTGAATTAGCTCTCACACCAATATTTGCGTCTAGAGCCTTTGCACTGAGGGCTATCTGAAAACGGCTGTGGCGCTGAAGTTGCCTGTGAATGTGGAGTTGGTGGCATGTGAAACCCGCATGTGGAGCATTCGTTTGTGTGGGATGCTCTACCAGGTTCATTTCAGTCCTAGCCATACAAAAGGACACTAAGCATAGAGTGTGAAAACTGAGTTTCCTTGAGAGCTGCTTGGAAGCCTGATGGTGTGTGAAGTTAGTGAGCCAAATGGAGTTGTTCTCCCACAAGAACCACTCGGCTGATCCTTCTTCAATATGCCCTTCACCAACATGCAGTGTTTCCTTGATTGAATTAGCTCTCACACCAATATTTGCGTCTAGAGCCTTTGCATTGAGGGATATCTGAAAACGGCTGTGGCGCTGAAGTTGCCTGTGAATGTGGAGTTGGTGGCATGTGAAACCTGCATGTGGAGCATTCGTTTGTGTGGGATGCTCTACCAGGTTCATTCCTAGATAATGCACTCAAAGGGCACTAAGCATAGAGTGTGAAAACTGAGTTTCCTTGAGAGCTGCTTGGAAGCCTGATGGTGTGTGAAGTTAGTGAGCCAAATGGAGTTGTTCTCCCACAAGAACCACTCGGCTAATCCTTCTTCAATATGCCCTTCACCAACATGCAGTGTTTCCTTGATTGAATTAGCTCTCACACCAATATTTGCGTCTAGAGCCTTTGCATTGAGGGCCATCTGAAAACCGCTGTGGCGCTGAAGTTGCCTGTGAATGTGGAGTTAGTGGCATGTGAAACCCGCATGTGGAGCATTCGTTTGTGTGGGATGCTCTACCAGGTTCATTTCAGTCCTAGCCATACAAAGGGCACTAAGCATAGAGTGTGAAAACTGAGTTTCCTTGAGAGCTGCTTGGAAGCCTGATGGTGTGTGAAGTTAGTGAGCCAAATGGAGTTGTTCTCCCACAAGAACCACTCGGCTGATCCTTCTTCAATATGCCCTTCACCAACATGCAGTGTTTCCTTGATTGAATTAGCTCTCACACCAATATTTGCGTCTAGAGCCTTTGCATTGAGGGCTATCTGAAAACGGCTGTGGCGCTGAAGTTGCCTGTGAATGTGGAGTTGGTGGCATGTGAAACCCGCATGTGGAGCATTCGTTTGTGTGGGATGCTCTACCAGGTTCATTCCTAGATAATGCACTCAAAGGGCACTAAGCATAGAGTGTGAAAACTGAGTTTCCTTGAGAGCTGCTTGGAAGCCTGATGGTGTGTGAAGTTAGTGAGCCAAATGGAGTTGTTCTCCCACAAGAACCACTCGGCTGATCCTTCTTCAATATGCCCTTCACCAACATGCAGTGTTTCCTTGATTGAATTAGCTCTCACACCAATATTTGCGTCTAGAGCCTTTGCATTGAGGGCTATCTGAAAACGGCTGTGGCGCTGAAGTTGCCTGTGAATGTGGAGTTGGTGGCATGTGAAACCCGCATGTGGAGCATTCGTTTATGTGGGATGCTCTACCAGTTCATTTCAGTCCTAGCCATACAAAGGGCACTAAGCATAGAGTGTGAAAACTGAGTTTCCTTGAGAGCTGCTTGGAAGCCTGATGGTGTGTGAAGTTAGTGAGCCAAATGGAGTTGTTCTCCCACAAGAACCACTCGGCTGATCCTTCTTCAATATGCCCTTCACCAACATGCAGTGTTTCA
>NW_026700810.1:0-36099 GCF_030435755.1 Ochotona princeps | reverse complement strand
ATGATGCGCGTTGACGGTACAAGTAGCGACGTCTCAGAGGCAGAAGAATATAAATGTGGTTTCAAGCTCTGCGTGTTATGTTTGTATGTATGTTTGTATGTATGTATGTATGTGTGCGTGGCTGAATTTCGGATTTGTGTTTGTATATGTGTATATACGCGTGTATGTATATGTATAACACTCATCAGAATAAAACGCACCTACGTACGTACTGCATTGTCTGTAACATGGACGAATACTTATATATATAGCTACAGATATAGATAGATAGGTAGATAGAGCTATACGTACAGATACACATAGAGGCAGATAAATATAGCTATACGTACAGATATAGATATAGATAGGTATAGATAGGTATATAGATATAGCTCTACGTACAAGATATATATATATAATATATTATATAGATAGGTATATAGAATATAGCTATACGTACAGATATAGATATAGATAGGTAGATAGATACAGCTATACGTACATATGTAGATATAGATGGAATAGATAGGATAGATAAGGATAGATAGGATAGATAGGATATATGATTACATTATGATACATAGATACATAGATATATGGATATATAGATATATATATTTTCATATGTACGTTGTGTATTCATTTATATGTCTGCACATACGTAATAATTGTGATTTCATCTTTCTCTAGATTCTAGCGCATATTTTCGTGGGTGTGTAAAAACTATACGTTACTTACGTACATACGTGTCGGCTATGGTATTGTACATGAAGGTCAATCGTTTACTTACGTATACATATATATTTATATATATATGTGTTCAGAAAGATTTATAGATATATGTACATAGAATGCATATAAATGTATACATACACACATGTCAAATCTATATACGTAAGAATATACATATGTTTATATATATATATGCACATAGATGTCAAAATTGATCAGAAAGAAGTATGATTCTTTCTATGTAGCTTTGACATCTATCTGTCTTGAAGGCATATGGAATTGTGATGCTTGCGCCTGTATAAACGACGCAGTAATTGTGATCTTTTCTAGAACATCTTTTTCTATACTTTTTCATAAACATTTCGACTCTCCTTCCTGCAGGCACGTGAAAAATTTACTGGCGACAATGTGCTACACCTCGCAGTGGTAGGTCCCTTATACTACTCTACACATGATGTGTCCGATGCATATATATATATATATATATATATATATATATGTATTCTAGGTATATATACATCATATATCTATATATTGAGTAGTATGTGAGGTGTCTATGCATATATATATATATATGTATTCATCTTCCATGTTCATACGTACACGTATACGTGTATTCTATGTATATACATCGATCCATACACTATATTATATGCTGTGTCTACGCATATATATATATATATATATATATATATATATTATATGGGTATTCATATGTATATACGTCTTACATGTCTCTATATACATGTACATGTATTTTAGGTATATACATCAATCTGTATATTATATGAAATGTGTATGCATATATATACATTATCTATGTACCCGTATGTATACACATCTTACAAGACTCTATGTGCATATATATGTATTCTGTGTATAATCATCAATGTATATATCTAATATATATATGTTCACATAATATATATTCATATGTATATATGTATGTTTCTCACGTATACCATTTTAATGTTGACTTGCACAGCCTCCGTATCATAAGCCTCACCGTACTCTAAACGTTCGTGTGTTTCTTTCGTATTGTGTGTGTCTACATTTCCCTCTGCGTATATGTATATGGGTGTGGTTTAAGTATTGGATACTAAAGCGACGCACCCTTGCATGCGCGCAATATTCTCACTTTTCTTCTGCAGCACGCTCTGTTTTCACTAAGTGTATTGTGTGTGTCTTACTGGTGCCACAAGAGCGGGCATGAGCGACGCCAGCCAAGTGTGTGTGTGTGAGTGTGAATGTGTGAATGTGCGAGGTGTTTTTTTTACTTTATTCCCACAGTCACACCGTGGCTTTACAGTCCTCCATATCATGCCTTCGTAGAGCTGCACGTGTAAATGTGCGTGTTTGTATATGTGTGTGTGTGTGTGTATGTTTGTATGTATGTATCTATATATGTATCTATGTATCTCTGTATATAAGGTCTCTGTGTGTATGTATCTATGTATGTACGTATCTACGTATGTATGTATCTATGTATGAATCTATCTATGTATCTGTGTATGTCTCCTCTCCTGTGTGCGCATTACACGCTTACAGCTCTCTTGATCACTTTATTCACTTTGACGGACGCGTCACTTTGTTAAGACAGAACAGTATAACAACGTTCAAACCGATCTATCTATATATATATATATGTATACATATAATACATATATCGTATACATATGTATATATATTCCTTATGCGGGAATATAGAGGTATAGATATGTGCGCATCTGTATACTTGGTGTATAGTGTGTGGTGTCAGGGAGCAAAGCGATGATTGATTTGCGCATGTGTCTGTGAGTGTCTGATAATTGTCTTTGTGATTATATACCGAGCTGCTAGTGAACGAGCATTAGGAGTAGCACTGTTGCGTGAGCATTTCTTTTCGATTGAGTGGAAATATACTAGAAAAGAAATTGAAGATCAATATCTGAGGTACCTCTGTTCTGGCCTATCCAGTATCTTCCCTGAATCACACAACGTTTCGTAATGCAAAACGTTTTTCGTGGCTTGTGAAAAATATATCAGCAGAGATCGGTTGCATTTGCTCGATGTAGTTAACAGCGTACTCCAGACTGATAAGGGTCCTTCACGATGTTCACCTCTTTTTTTGTCTTCGTAAAAAACAAACCTCCTGGTGCCATCGACTCGCGTTCAGCTATCCTTTTACTCTATCTCTTCTCTGTTATTATATGTCTACACTGAGTCTACACCACCCCCCGTATACACTTGGCGGTGGTACGCCTCTCCCTCGAAAAAAATCCGTAATGTTTAGCTGAATATGCCTGATCCAGACATAGTCAAAATAACCGTCTTTAACTCAATCGTCAAATAACCCAGCACGCGCCAGGCGCTGTAGTAGTAGTGATTATGTGATAGTATCTATGCTAGTCGCCCGCGTGAAATAGTCGTCGCAGGCATTGTAGAAGTGATGGTAGTAGTAGTAGTAGGACTGCCACAAGTAGTAGCAGTGCTGATAGAAATGTCGTATGCTCCTCTGTGCCCCCACGTAATAGAACTGAATATATGTATGCACCACCTTGCAGACCTGCCTCTGTGTGTATATATGTGTGTGTATGTGGGTGTGTGTTCGTTTGTGTGTGTGTGTGTGGGTGTGTGTTCGTTTGTGTGTGTGTGTGTGTGTGTGTGTGTGGGGTGTTGGGTGTGTGTTCGTTTGTGTGTGTGTGTGTGTGTGTGTGTGTGGGTGTGTGTTCGTTTGTGTGTGTGTTCGTTGTGTGTGTGTTCGTTTGTGTGTGTGTGTGTGTGTGGGTGTGTGTTCGTTTGTGTGTGTGTCTGTGTGGGTGTGTGTTCGTTTGTGTGTGTGTGTATGTGTGTGTGTGTGTGTGTGTGTGGTTGTGTGTTCGTTTGTGTGTGTGTGTGAGTGTGTGTTCGTTTGTGTGTGTGTGTGTGTGTGCACATGTGAGATGCGAGTGTTTTCGTTGTGAGGAGTGCAGTTTCCGCAGTACAAAAATGTGCATTTCTTACTCCATGTGTTGGCTTCTTCTGCTGCAGAACGCAGAGCACGCGGATATCTGCCTGCTGCTGATGAGGAAAAGTGCTGAACTCAAATTTGAGAAAAACAAGGCAAGCTCAAGCCCAAGAGCCCCACACGTATACACCGTTCCTAAGTGTGTGTTACAGGGTGCCTACAGTCTCTTATGACTGAGACTCCTAGCGGGCGTAGCAGTTTTTCTGCTTCTGTCTCTCTCTTTCTTCTGAAAACTTCCTCTTTCTGTTATATCCGTCGTATAATTTCTCTAAAACCCCGTGTACCACACGCGGACGGCACTGTCAGTGGATGTGTGTCTCAGGTGATGTTTTCGGCCTCTGCGGCTTTTTCAGTCGCGTGTACATATATATATATATATATATATATTCAGCAGCTTCCTTGCTGGGGCTATCAAACTATTATTTTTCTACCTGTAGATTATATATATGTTCAATAGCAAAGGAACGGCATTAGTCTTTTTTTGTACTCGTAGATACTACTGCGCCCATCATCACATAGTAGACTTGGATGTTACTGCCAGTACTCATAATTATTACGTTACTATATTGCCACTTACTATGTTTGATCCATTATGTGTCATCTCTGTACTGTCTAATGTCCATTCGTACGTCTATTATATGTGTACAAAAAAAGGCAGATGACGATACATATAGATATATATATATATGTATGTAAACAGGTATACATGGACAGGTGTACGTATACCTATTATATAATACATAGGTGTATGTGAAGGTTAGATATAATCCCGTGTTTTATCTAATTACTGGAGAGCATTGGGCATGAGCATCGGGACTGTGACTGCTGCTCGGAATATCTTCTCGCGGAGGTCTCAAGCGTTATGTGGTGGAGGGACAGCAAACGCGGCAGTGCAAGGTGTTGATAACACGCCAGGGGGAGTGTGTGATAATCGAAGGGATGTCACCACTACGTATATATATATATATATATATATGCTTTCGTTTGTATTAGTGTGTCCTGGAATTACAGGACTGAGTGTCAATATCTAATGGTATAAGGTCATAATGGGGCTGCGTATATGTCCGTCCGTGTTTGTGACTGTGTATGTGTGTCGTATTGTTCCCAAGACGAGTTTCCTATGTGTAAACTTCTTCTCAGCGCGCGATATGGAGGCTTGACCGTTCTGATAGACACACCAGTGGGTGAGGATATTTGTGAGACATTATTAGATTCGTACTTGTAGTGGTGGTTGTAGGTATACATAGTTCAGTGCAGTAGATATTATCGTTTATGGGCACCTGGCAAATCTATAGTAAGGCTCTCACGTATTCAGGCAGAAAATGTGCTAGAGATGCGAGTTTTATGTAATTTTCTGATATGTCTGCAGGAAGGCATCACGCCGTTTGAAGGAGGACGACCAGCGTTTTTGAATCATCTGGCGCTTCTTTACGAGGAAGAGGGGAATGATGGAGACGCTGGTGGAGATAGTCTGTCAGAAAAGCGTGACAGTGCCACAACCTGAGCAAAGTAATTTCCTACTTATACGTATACATTATATATATATATCCAGCAGGTTATGTTTTTTCATGTATATCTTCTCTGATTATTTGGTCACACGAATAGAAGACTGCGGACTCTTTCCAGCATCCTCGAGGACGGTTTCCGATTGCAAGACAGAATTCATCGCCTTTTTGCTTCTTGCTATCCGACCGCTTGAAATAGACCTCATTTGAAGGTCAACACAAGTGAAAGCTGCTCATGGAATAAAGATGATCTGATGCAAGGTGTTCGTGCTTTTTTGCGTGCCTAGGTACAAACGATCCCTTCCACATGTACTTGCCGAATTTCCGCAGGCCAGCACGTGTGTCAGTGTCCAATACCTCTAATCTCGGACTCAAACAACCAGAACCAAGGGAACACTATGAGTACACGTGTTGAATATGAGAGAGAGAGAAAGAAAGTTTTGACGTCAATATTCAAAAAGGCTCGCCAGAATCAAAATGAGTCACAGCGATATGACGGTGGACATTCCCGTCATCTCCCGCCCAGAATTAATCACCGCAGTCACGACATACGGCTGTGAACACCTCCGTCTTGGAGTCACTTCTTCGGAAGAATAGCATGTCTCAGTGTGTCACTGAGTGATCCATTTCGGCATGCGCTTTTCTGTCGGTATTCCATGAAGACTTCGCGCGTTCATATCACATGTGGTCACTACACACACATGCGAGCCTTAGTACAAGATCCGCCTTCTTTTCGGTGAGACAAGAGACCTTATCAGCACATCATTTGCCCCATTTTAAAAGGAGAAATGAATTGTTGCAAAAGGGAGTGCAACGTCGGTGTTGGCGTCGTTTATGGAGGAAGAGAGTTTCGACGTTGACGCCCTTCAGTGGACACTGCCATCAAGTTTCCTGCGTTTTATACTGGAGCACACGTCGTAGCTGTGAGATCTTGGACCCACGTAGTGCAGCGAGCAGATGTGTTCTCTGTTCGCTACCACGTGCCTATGTGTAGAGGCCGCCAGCCATGCAGGAGCAAAATGTAAAGTGGCGTTGAACTAAACTCAAAGCACGCATCATAATGGTATGCGACGCCTTAGTTCCCTGCGTATTCTGCCCAAGGATGTCTCTGGAGGCGATGCACACAACTGGGGACGAAAACGTTGGCTCTGGATATGGCTACATCCGTCCACGAATGGCTTGAAGACCACCTATTAGCATGCGCACACGTGACAAACAATAACGTCTCCACGAGACCAGGTCTGAGGACCATTTAGGCTTATATGTGAAAGATTGAAGGAACTGTAGACTTGAGACGAGGTGCGGAACGTATATATCTGTGTTGAGATGCAACGACGGACTAGTAGCGCCTCTTCCAAGAGATTGCAACCTCAGGAAAGAACCTACACTCATGAAAGCATCTGTCTCATCTGGCTCTCTTAGCATTAGAGCTTCTTTTTTTATGTAGAAATACGCGCCTCCAATCTTTCGATAAGCACCTCAGTTTTCTGTAGATTCTTCGAAATCGTCCTTCCCATGTCTCGCTGGTGAGATTATATATGTGCATCTCGAAGGCAAGAAGGCAATATGTCGCTTAAGGGCTGTTGATCGCCGCTTCTCCAGTCCTCATCGCCACACATGTGTGACCGTTGCTATGGCCAGGAGCTGTGTGGCACGAAACTGTGCACGCGGTGCCGAGCCGTATGTGAAAATCAGTTTCAGAGAGACCCTTGCCCACAACAGCTTCGTTTTCTGCGAATCTCCATGATTGAGAGTCGGCTTGGAAGTGGGACTTGGTACGGTTAGGGTAGCAGTGGTCGTTGCGAGGATCGTGTCATATAAACTTTTCCAAGCATAAGGATACAGCGAATTTTCAATGATGCAAGCCTCCTGTGCTGCACGACCTCCTTTTTCGTATTTAAATTGGTTGGATCTGATCGCCACCCACGTCGACGAAAGTTCTATGTCCGTGAACGTCCTGCTTCGTCGCCTGCCTCCCCACATGCATCCTTGACTACCTCTTCCATAGATCTCTCGAACTGACCAGTGGGGCGTTTCGACATCCAGGTGTTTGCTTCCGCAAGAATCTAATTGACTTCAGAAGGAAACGCTAATGTCCGCCATATCTGCACTTGGCGAGTGCTCACGAAATTTCCTGTGGGTCGATGCTTGATTTCTATCAAGTGAACCCTCCTGCGCTGTGCCGCGTAACTCTCTTCTGCGGCCGCAAAAACAATCTCCCGCGACAACTGTGAGATGTTGAATACGACTACTGCGCAGTGATGCGGTTTTGTTTCACCATAGCTACCACGCTTGACAACATTATGAAACTCCCACAAGTAGACGCTGTGTATATCTCATACCGTTCAGACTTCAAATTATCAGCAATGCTGCTGATACACTGTACTCTTCACAGAATGCAACAACATTACCATGCAGTAGCCGCCCACATCGTCGCTTGTGTCGACAAAGCCCCGAAGGGACTACGGAGGACTGTTCACCAGCTTTGCTTTCCTCGTGTGGGGCCGTACTGAGGAAGACCAAAAATCCGTTACCGATGTTCAAAAGGCCCTATACGTCTCATGCTACCCATTATAATCATCAGCTTACGTTGCCTGGAGTTACACTTGTGGGGGTCACTCTCAGAGTGTCACATCTCTTCGTGCACGTAGCAAGCCCACAGAGCAGGGCGGAGTGTATCGCGACTGTTGCCACGCTTGGACTCCCTGCCGACGTATTGATGTTAGTTTACATAGCTTGCCGTCCATTGTGCCTCAAGGGATACGTACGCACGAGCACAGTACATCTTCTGCACAACCGATCTTCAGCGTGCGCCCATAGCCTTCAAACAGCGGTCGCGAACACTACGGTGCTATGTTTTTCCATACACGAATACGGAGGAGATGCAGTGGTCGATCCTACAATCAGATCCGTCGGCCATGTCTTCAAAGATTCACGAAACCTATCTTCCGAGCCCTGTTGCACGCACTTCATGATCAGAGGTCACGTCGCTGTATACCTGTGCCTTAAAGGCACTCAGCGGCTAAAACGCCCTCACGGACCGCGTTCGCCAGAGGTCGCACCACTATTGTAGTCGTTGGTCGCTACCCATTTCATGTGAAAAAGAGGCTCTAGTTCCTTGATTGTGTCAGATTTTCCGTTGATTCGTTACAACGCTATCAGTACGAATGACCCCACGGACCCTCGGAACACGCACGGACCGGGAAGAGACAAGGAGTTAGGCTGGCTGAGGTGTGACATGTGCTGCATCTCGCATTAGGCAATTTTCATACATCCTCGCGATCGTTCAGACCCTTACGGCGCAATGTGTCCACTCATAATACGCGAACAGCGCGATGCAGTATATCTAGTGAAGTTTGTCAATCTTCTGACGCGCACACCGATTTAGGTCATCATATAGCAGTTGCAAGCGGCAGTCAGATGCAGCGGGCTGTTTAGCTTACGTTCAGGAGGCAAAAAGGCTCCACGAAGCGGTGAATGCAAACGAGCAGACACTGCCTGCTCCTGGCGCTGTACTTTGTATTGCTGGTGGTCTTGCTCGGGCATGTCTGCTGAGAGCGCACCCAGCAGGCGGTGAGGTCCAGCACTGTAAAACCACACGCCTCATGTTTCTCGTTCAGGCGTGTACCATGGTGAGATAAAAGAATGGAAACTGGAGCTGCTGCTCGTAGATCTGCCTCGGGAAGGGGTAGTACTTTCAGGGCGGTATATAATAGCACCTCGAGCGTGCAACCTGCAATGAGGCCGACGTTCACGCTTTTGAAGGAGAATTTGCCTTTGCTGCTCCCGACAGCCCTCCTACAACGACACTCAACTAGTGCCGTGTCTCCGACCGCCGTCTCCGCCGATGCTCATCTGCGGCTGGCGCGTCCAGTGGAGCACTTCGACGTCTCAAGGCATTTCGGGAGAGCTCCAAACACCTTTAAGACCCTGGGGCCTAAATACGTTTGATCATGGGGACGTCGGCAATGGAAGCCGGACTCCTTACTTCCTGTAGGAGAGAAGGGACACGTCACTCTGCAAATCGAGCAAGGAACCGGTCATCGAACCTCTACACGATTGTTCGAAGATGGGCACCTACGTCAATCTTTCACCAGCTCAGGGAAAGGGAGGATGTCCGAGACGACAGAAATTCCACCTCTCTACACCGGGCAACCTGAGCCTAGTCGCCGACTTCGCTGGTCGCGACCACCAGAACAAATAAAATCCGACCGTGCTTCCTCTCCACGGAGGTCCCTGTTTGTTCAAGGCCTCTACGGTAGGATACATAGGGGCCATGGAGGACTAGAAGACGGCGTGCAGGGCTCCCTTGAAACGATCCTGTTGGTCGTTGACGTTTGAAGCACTGTTCTACCCGTACACATTCACTAGAGGAACAACCATTTTGCTAATTGAGAGCTGTGCGAAACACAAAGACCGTAGACACGCATACGACCTCTGGTGTGTAAGTCGATAGGATTACTGGCTGTTGAGGCCCTATAAGCTTTACTACCACCGGTGCGCAGACGCTGGCAGCATGTTCTGTCTTGTAGAAACACCACTGTCAGTACACTGAATCCGTTCTGACTTTTATGGCATCAACTGCTGCAAGGACACAGCTGCAGAACTCTACTTACGGCTTTCATTGTCGCCTCCATTTCTGAGCCCCAGGGGGATGCAATTCAGACGCAAAATGAGGAGGCAGGGACACTGCTGTTCTTGGACAGACTCGAGGACAGGTCACAGCTGCAGCGCACTAGCTGCAAGGCCGACTATTGTTTGATATAAATGTCATTGGCGAGCTCGAGTTCAGCTCCACACTTATGTCGGCGTTACCCAAGCGTCTACCAAGTACAATATATGCTGATTGATGGGCTTGGTGTTTTACCTTCTTGTAAACAGCAAAACAGGGCGTGCGCTCATGGAGAGAATCTACGATCTCGACACGTCGGAGTTTTCGGCGGACGTGGAGGCAGCAGCCTACAGCGGAGTGCCCGAAGATACCTGTCTAGACTCGCCAGGACTATTCGACGCGAAGTATCTTCTGCGCAAATACTTGAGAGGTACATTCGTGACGATCAGTCCACCCAAAACCACGAAAGCATCTACCTTGAGCGTATATGACCGTGTTGCATACGCAGAAAAAGAATTATATATGAAGTACCAGGCATCCACGTGCTATTGAAGAGAACAGCGAGTTCATCAGTGTATTTATATATTTGTATATGTACTTATACACCTGTATACATATGTAATGATGGGGAGAGAGAGGGTGAGAAGCGATGAACATACAGAGAGATATATACACACAACGAGGGAGGTATAGAAACGTCACTACGCAGGAGCACAAATCTGCGAAGGCCCGAGTATGCTTCCGCGAGTTACAAGAAGACTGGTTGTGCAAATGCGGAGGGTGCAGATTTAGGACCGACTCCACCTTCAATAGATTGCACGAACCTTGTCAGTAGTTGGAAGCCCTGCTCGGCTCGCTCGGTGCACCCTATAGGCGCGCGACTGACAATAGCAGGGAAGACGTCTTCCTCGAATAGCCCGTCGTTCAATCCCGGAGAGCGCATCGACGGAATCGGAAAGCTCGACGTGCACTCCTCAACCATGGACTTTATGGACAACTCCTGCTACTCAACCACTTCCAATATAGGGCTTTCTAACAACACCAGGACCAGGCCTGAAGAGATAGCCGACATTGAGAGTCCGGACGTTCAACGCCATGTTCCACCTGGCAACGTACAGCTTTCGCGATGGTCCACCTCGCGGCCTTCGACTGAAAAGGTCGCTGCTCGACATCGGTTTTCCACACACGCACTCGGCGATAGCCAGCCGGCCGAGCCCAACAGAAGCGCTTATCCTATGTGTTCGAAAGTACTGAGGCGGAAGAACAGCGTCTGGAAAGACGACATGTTGGGAAAATCCGGGTTAACCCCGGAGAGGACATCCTTGAGATCGGCTGTCAGTAGCCCGAAGTACAAAAACGCGATCAAAGCCAGCGAGTAACATCCGACCTTGCCACCGATAGTGTTGTGCACAATAATAACCCCAGTTTTCTCCACGGCGACGAGTATAAGTCCCCCTTTTACGCGCTCAAGGCTCGTTTGCGGTGGCGGCGTTTCCGGGAAGCCGGATATACCCTTGAGAGCTGGTGCCTCGTCGTCGGTATCTGCGGTCACGGAGGGAAGGTGTCCGGTAGATAAAGCTCCTCAGAGGGCCAGCGCAAGGAATTGTGTGTCCTCTTCCCCATGCGTCGCCCATGACCTAGGAGTTTCGCAGCCCCCCCTAAGTGTAGTGGGCAAATCTGTGAGTGCAACATATGTTCCGGGACTGTCGAGGAATAGCTGACATGGCGGATCTCGCTTTGCGCCTGCAGCCGGTGATCAAGCATGCATTAGGAGCTGTGGACAACAGTATTCGTACTCGCAGGAGCGTAGGAGGCACCGGAAAGCAACCACTTGCCGCACAGCTGTTCTTGAACGGAACCTCGGCAAAATTTCCGAGCAGCCGCCTGGGAAGAAGGCGTCTTCTGCGTAACGTAGATCGAACAGTACATAGTCAAAGACTCAATCATGAAGACGATGGGTTATCTGAGCTGAAAAGAGATGCACAAGTGCCTGCAGGATGCCATGGTAAAGGCGCACGTCGGCCACTGTCTGGGCACAACGTCGCTGGAAGGGTCCAGCGTACACGTAGTAGCAATGCTAGCTGCCGAACCAAAGGGTCTTCGCACTGATCTACAGTCTCTGAATTTGAGTCTCCCCGAGCCGAAAACAATGTGCAAGTGGTGGTGCACCGTACGTCTGACATCATCGGTGACTGAAAACACTCCAAGTGCACCGCTCTCTGCGTATGCAGGCTCAGCAGTGCTAAACGAACTACAGGTCTTTTGCTACTCTATTTGCATGCGTGCACAGCAGTGGTGAACTGAAGAAGCACGTGTGCTTAGCTCTGAACATGGTGCCACTACAGTGTCGCATCCTATTACGCCAAGAATTCTCACGCGTCATGAACCATCGCGGCACCTGTCTGCGCAGGTAAAGGACGCGTCATGCAAGCGTTGCCACGCCCACCTGTTGTTCCTTCTTCAAGTTCTACGCACGGAATCAAAGAAGAGGAGCAGCCACGTGCGATACTACAAGGAGGGCAGCTGCAGAGCACTCCTGACGGCCGTGGGAAATCTGAACCGCTCAATCACCCACGTGCAAAGCACGAAGTCGTCGAGGTCAGAGCTGAACTGCCAGTGGGAAAGTCACCGGGGAAGAAGGATAAAGACAAGTGCATGTTCATTCAGGCTGGAAAGAGAGCGGGAATAGCCGCCGTTACCAGGTCACGTGAAGAGCTCGAAACCAGAGCGTTCTCTCTAAGCGCTAAAGCCGACCGACTTCAAGTGTTCAGCCTGTCGGGTTATGGGGAGGTGGTGGTTGAAGGTAAGGAGGCGAGAACGCAGTATCAGAGCCGTGAATTCTTACCAGCTTGTCCGCGAGAACATTTATGTTCGCACCACAGGACTGAAAATTGAACGCTGAAAGCGTTGTGATGACTTTAACCTGAATGAAATCTGTGTTGTGGTACGACAAACCTGTGCTCCTATTTGGTGAATCTCTGAACGTACTCAGGTTCGACGAAGACTCCAAACTGAGTACTTAAACGAGTTTCTTGTGCAATATCGAATCCAGACGCGCAAAAAGGTATAGATTTTGTAGGCAGGGCACTACAGGAAGAGTACACTAGTGTATGAAACACGTGGGGCAGTTACAACGTAATTTGCAGTGAGGAAAGGTTAGCCTTGTTTTCCCGAGAGAAACACAGCCTTAATGCGCGGCAACTGCATTCTTGCCGCTTCAAAAGAAACTGGCCGCCCAGGCGGCTAAGCCCACGGTGTCAGTATCAAGTTCTCGGTCATACACCGACTGAGCGAGGAAAGATCACCTGTAACCCGAGCAAGTCGTCGAGACCAACCTCCATTTGTCCATGAGCCAATAAGTTTACACGCGTTGGTTCTCTTCGCCGCGAACATTCGAATTATTTGAAATCCGCTACCTGAGGCTTGCACATTCCTGTCATTGAGAATCACTTGCCTGGTCAACGTGTACTCGTGGAATAATCCGCGTAAGCGGGCACGTCCGTGACATATCAACTGCTTAATCGCCTCCTATACTATCATTTAGCCTCATGCAGCATATTCGTCACCTTTTGAAACTGCGTAAGCTCTCTACTCCCACTTTGCGTGCGCTCGACGCTCCTCGGGTCTGTACGCTGCCTGCTTCTCAATGTCCTGCTGTGGCTGCAAAGCAGATACTGGAAAAGCGGCGACAAATCCTTCTGCAGCAAGCACAGGTGGATCACACACACGTTTGAGGGAAATTCTGCAGAAAAAAGAAGTTCGATATCCTGAATTTTCACGGCTTCTCGCGCCCTTCCCTACTGATTCCAAACTTTACTGCTCCGAAGCGCCGGCGGTCGCTGCACATGTTAGTGCACATGTTCTTTATCCGCATCCTGCTGAAAACAGCACTGGTAAGGTCTTCCCTGGGCGATCCTCCTCCGTGGTACATGAGATTTTACGTGCAGCGACACAAACAAGCGGTGGCCTATTGAAAAAAACAGCCTGCATGTACGGTGCGCCCATGCACAGCTTTTCCACAGCCACTGCAGCTCGCTTATTACAAAAAAGCCTTCTGTGCCTTCCTGGGGAGTTGGGTATCCGGCTACCACCGAGAGCACGTCCATTTGAAGAACCGCACACACAAGCAGTTTCGATCGTTTGCAACAACAACATGAGAACATTTGCCTGCTGGTGACGTGACTTTCTAGTACAGCGATGTACAATCGGTCCTGTTGCCTCGTAACCGTCTTCAGAAAGCTCGGGCTATCGCCACTCGCATGGAATGCAGACTGACGATGCTCTCGACCGCGCACGCGCACGCCCCGGATCACAGGATGCAGACGCTTTTGAGCGCCACTGTTGCGCTGGAGAAGCGCAAGCCTGGAAAGACTCGGGAGAGTCCTTCGGCGGATGAGAGCTTCCAACGGGAGGGAGATTGGTCAAGAAAATTGTAGTCCAGAAGATACGTGCAGCAGCAAATCATCTCCACAGTCTAGAGACGACAGAAAGGCGCTTCCCGGGGCTTCTGAGAAGGAGCTGACATCAACCAGCTGCTCTTCTCACTTGTATGGAGACCTTGTCACTGTACAAACTGTTCAGCAAGCTCCAGACCTGCCAGGCTTGGCTCTGAATGCGTGTCGAACACCGAAGGTGTCTGAGAAGCAGAGCAATACGAACCCGTCAATTATCGACCCGCCCCCGCATCCTCTTCCCAAATATGCACAGAGACCCTTCCCGTCAACTATGCATGATGCGACAGGCTCGACTGATTGTATGTCAAGAATTTGGTCGTGTCTCCCTTCGCCTGCCTCCTTTCGCACCCCAGGCACAGCTGATCTGTCCAAAGCTCCCCCCTGTGACACTTGTGCATCCTCTATCATAAAATGTACCAACGGCTCTCCGCTAGCTTCTCGCTCATCTGCAGTAGCGCTCCTGGTTTCCACGGAGGCTTGGACTCATATGCAGGCCCAAACACCAGCAGTATGCAGGCCGCGCCGCAGCAACAATTTGAAAGAAACATGCGATGCGCAACCGCTACTGAGCGAGCTTATCCGCACCGCTACGTCACTGAGCGCTGATACTCCAGCCTTTTGCTCGCTGCATGCTACACAAGACGTAATCCGTAATGCTGTTGCGACTGAGGTGGA
Source organism: Ochotona princeps (assembly GCF_030435755.1). NCBI lineage: Eukaryota > Metazoa > Chordata > Mammalia > Lagomorpha > Ochotonidae > Ochotona > Ochotona princeps. The sequence continues at coordinate 21,156 of NW_026700810.1, read as the reverse complement.
CAAGGCCCCATTTGCAGCGAGCGCCGGCGATACACTAAGAAGCGTTCCTTCCGCACATGCAGGCACCTGTGGAAGACACCGATGAACATGTACCGCCCCAGTCCCACGCGACCCCAGCTTTATCGCCATTAAGCCCACCCCTCGGAGCCGAAATCTGTCAGCCACTTACTCGTACTCCTGACCTCTATGATAGGCTACGATATGAAAATGTGGTATGCACTCGTCTGGGCCCAGCGTGCGTTATGCAACGCGTAGGGTTAACAGTAAAGGGTCCAAACTATCCGCTTCTGCTTTGCATCCTATATCTGCCCCCACCAGCGTCCAGTCAACGGCGGACTGTGAAAAATTTGACAGTAAGCCGACGAAAGGCATCACTCAGCTGGAGAAGCTACGTGGACGCTGCAGCGCTGAATTCAGCAGCCCCTCCGAGATTAACCATGGCGACTGCGAGTTAAGCACAGAGAAACTAGACAATACAGCGCAGCCACTGTCCTGTACAGGGGCTATGCCACGCACAGGCTTACTGGGTTTGCAGCCAAAGATCAAGAAGCATTTCTTTACCAAATTCTTCCATAGCGTGCGCGAAACACCAGCGGAAACCTCAAAACAGTATCAAAAAAGTACCCTGCACGAGTACGGGCCCACCATCAAATGAAGCAAGAGAGAGACTCAGCACGAGCAGGTATCTAGCGTGGAAGACATGCGTGGACCCATACAACTATTCTCGAACATACCATCGAAAGAGTGACTTCACCGTCCTTAGCGCACCTTGATTTACAGCGGCAGGGTGCGGCGCGCGCGGAGGCCAGTACGGCTGTCGTCCGCACAGAGGAAGCCGCGGAGGCAGCAGTTGTGCAGTGCGGAAATTTGCGTGCGTTCCACTCTGTGAAGTCTTTCACTGAAACGCGGCCTGTTCCAGCTGTTGCTGAGACGCCGAGCTCGGGTGAACGCGTCGACGGACACCGCCGTTTCCACTGTGTCATCCGCAGAGCAGCAGGACGGCGTGTCAAGTGAGGGGCACGCCTCGTCCGGAGATCAAGATTTCGTTACACTGTTGGACCCTGACAGCAAAACTCCTCTGGAACGCAGATGTCCCCCCTTTTCAAGCAGCACGTCTGCGGAAGGAGAAGCCGGCTCAAACATATCTCACCAAAATCCCCACAGCAGGGCCTTCCTCGTGCGACCAGCAGGCTTCTCATCCGTCTGTCGAAAGGTGCCATATGTCATCTAGGGATGACATTGCGCCTTGTAATGGTTCCTAATGATCATGCACACATAAAGCAAACCGCACCCCGGTGTTCCACTGTTGAACCAGTGCTCCCGCCGTCGTTCGCGGAACCACTTGGACACGAACAGTCTCGGCGGGATAATGTGTCCTCCATCCCGCGCTCCCTAAATCGCTTCGAAGACAGATACTCTATATCTCTGACTGCTGCGAACAATCTAGGACTAATGCCGCCTGACGAGCCCAGCTCTCACACACCATCAGAGAGCGACACAGTGTCACATTCGAGACATGATCATTCCCACCCGAAGGACGCGCATGGTGATTCTAACTTGGGATGTCGAGACGAAAGTTGCGTCAGGAGCGTGCGACACACTGCGCGAACCTCTTCCTTTGTGGCTACAGTGGAGGAGAATTTATTCTGCGTACGCGCCCTAAAATCCGGGATGGGCCTGTCTTTTGCGAGTGCGCCGGCGCGCAACCGAACTACTGCTCACCGATTATCTACACTCAGCAGTGGAGCCCCTCACGATGTGCCTGAGAATGTTTGTCTGCACGAAGGGACGACATGTGCTCGATAGACAACAGCACAATAGGAAGATTCAAGAAAGTTGCGCGGACGTAGAGTACGGCAAAGATACAGGGACAGCCGGTCAAGCACCTGCGAGCACGCAGTATACGAGGACGGCTGGGACGGAACCGTTACCTTCAACCTCCCTGCATGTGACTCCTGCAGGAGTCATACAAGAGGATGGAACGTCGAAGATAGCCTTCGCTGGAGCCCTTCCCACTAGCAGGTATGCGCAACAGTGTTGGCTAGTTCTACGCGCTATGCGGGGCCGTTCATACGCGGGGGGCACACATATCGAATGTGACACACGCAGCCTGACGTGACGCACTTGTGTCGGGGTAGACCCCGTCCTGAAGGTACCCGTCGCACTTACTGTGGACACCTCAGTGAGCTAGAAAAAATTGCTCTGGACTGTGTAGCTTGTACTCAAACTGGCGTTCACATAGGCAGCCTCCGCTGCGGATCCACCGCGAGAGACTGACCTGAAGTACGGCGAGAGTATCGTGAGGTCGACATCAGAAGACGCATCTTCCCGCCAAGCACTGCCTGCACGGTACGCTGACCAGACTCTCGGCAGCCTACCAGCTGCACCAGTTGCTTCAGGTCTTCGCATGAATACTATCGAGGCGCTCTACTGTAGGCGGCCTCTTCAAGAGCGCGTGGGGCCAGCGACAGCTGACGTGACGCCGCAGGTTCCGGCGCTCATGCATATGCCTAGCTTCACTGGAGCAGTAGAATATGTCCGCGGTTTCTCCTGTAAGTCCAAGCAAAAGCTGTGTCTAGACTCGTTTTGTCCTGACACTGGAGACGGTTCTTCTACCGTCGAGCGTACCGGCGTCCAACCTGACATCCACTTACAGTACTCAGCTGCTACCCAAGAGTCACTTCCGCCGAAGGCGAGAACTTCCCCCGTCAAACTGTCCGCGCCTTCGTGTCTCTCCCTCTTCTAACGGCCCTTGGAGAAGTCCAGCGATCCCTACACAGCCTCTTCCGCCCGCAGGAGCTTCGCGTAACTGCAGCCCCGAAGACGATCCCGTCTGTCAACGACAACCAGAGCTTCGCTTTGGCGAGTGTCCCCTCGACCACGGCACGACGACCTGCTCAGGCGCTTGTCAGCCATATCCGTCAGAGTTTCAGCTACTACCTGAACTTGCCCCGTCGCAAGCTCACGGTGAGTTGATATAGGAATCCACAGAAACGTGCAGACCCCCACCCGACAGCCAGAAACCGTGCACGGCCTGAAAGAGAGACAGAATTAGATAACCTGCTCACAAAGAAGACACTACCGAGCACGTGGATGCTGAAGCGCCTGCAGTTACACCGTGATCTCGTCACTCGCTAGATTGAAGCGCCTCTACCAGCCAACCACCTCAAGCAGGGCGCAAGCGGCGCGTGCGGCTCCGTCTGGTAGAACAGCCTGAGTGAGCACGCCTTCCCCAAGGTATGCAAACGAAAGTGGTGTCCTGAATACCAAGTACTTGTGCTAAAGCACATACTGCAAGAAGACACCACACAGCTGAAATAATCTTGCAGAAGCCGTGTCATTTGGCAGCCAGTGTGGTAAGGTACCTGGAGGCTCAACTAGCAGGAGGCTCAAGCACAACTTCAGAGTGCCACGAAGCAGTGGATAGCAGAGAAGGCTTAAACCTGTAAGATCATCAGGCATATCTGTCTTATACGTTCCGTCTGGCGATGTCGTTGTTTCTCAGAAGCGTACACACACACGATTTGTAACGAGATGAGTCAGCGATGAGTCAGCGGCACGGCAGAGGCTGGCAAGTGGACCGGATGCGCTGGCTACCACACACTAGAAGGCCACTCAAACCAGCAGCTGTTTGCTCTCTTGCTCCGGATTTCAAGACTAATCTTCGCCTCTTCGCTGGAACAGCAGTACATCCTGGGGCCGCTGTCTCCGGTGAAAGTGCGGAGGCGCGAAAACAGATGTTGAATGAAAGCGGGATCAGGCAGGAACAGTATGATTCATGAACTCACCCACATGCGCGATCCTTTCACGTGCAGGATTTCACTGAATGCTGTCTCCTGGACCTGTTGGCGGACTTGCATTGGCAGAAGCAGGCCTTCGTCCACACGTACATTCTTTCACTCTTTATCTCCCCACCACTGTCATGCGCAGCTTCGCGCAGATGGGCGTCTATATACACTTATATTTATAATTTTTTTGTGGCGGAGCAGCCGAATACAGACAGCCGCGTAATCAGTGTGCTAGACCGGTGGCACCACTCGACTGATCGGATCGCTGAAACCAGGCAGAGCCCCCCTGGGGTGCCCGCTGTGTCCGAGCGCAAACTGCGTCGCGCAAAGGTCACCGTTGCTCCCACATGTTGCAGGGTAGTGCATTCAAAAGCAGGACTACTAACCTTGCTACGGTACGTGTATGCGTCCGTGTGTTCTATCTGCGTGTGTGTGTGAGTGAGTGTGTGTGTGTGTGTGGTTGTATGTGTGCCTCTGTGCGCGTACGTGTGCCTGTGTCCGAATATATGTATTTATGTATATATGAATATATATATATATATATATGTACGTGTGCATACGTACTCATATGTACGTATATACCTGTAAGCTGCAGTCCACTCGAAGAAAGGACCATAGTAGCGCGTGACCGAAAGCACTTTTGCGCCGCCTACCCGGGCTGCGGGGGATGGCTCGTGGGGCCTGGAAGGTGGCGTTTTCCGGTCTCAAGAAGTAGCCTCGATACAACGGAAGCTGTGCCAGTTGTGCTCGAGTGGGCTGGAAGTACAATGTGAACAACTAGCTCAGGCCGTGGACACCGAAGGGAAGACTTGTCCCGAGTGATAAGACTAGCAATGGTGGTAGTGCCTGTGTCTGCTGCCTTGATCACATTCCGAGCTCCTCCACCCACGTATACTGTGAGCTACTATCGCTGTACAAGCCCGAGCGATTTGGCACCGCCTGTGAAGGGTGTTTCTTTTGTTTTGGTGAAGGGTCAGAGCGAGAAGCTGCCCAGAACTGCCGCAGCGGCCACAGTTCAATGACATGCTAGCTCCGGAAGCAGACCCCAGAAATGGTGACAAACGACGTTTGCACAGGAAACGAGGGCAAAATTCACCCGTGGCAAAAACCTGCAATAGGCCCACAAAGCTTCATGAGGACATACAGGGGGCTATTAGAAAAACTGGTTGCAACAGCGCAGCAGAACCGCGGGTGCTGCTTCTCCAACGCAGAGGACGCCGAGTCGTACGAATATGGAGGTATCACAACCGGAACTGTGCTTACTTAAAGGATCTCGAGTGTCGCAATTTTGGTGTAACAGGGTGACAATCTAGCTAGTCAGACATTACCCCATGATGCACAAGCTGCGATGTGTTTATGTATGGAAATGCACAGCTACAGCTGATCATGTTTCGGATCAACACAGAGGTGCAACCGCGAGAACTCTGATGTAGCATGATCAATACTCCGCAGTGAACCCGGCGGTTCGCAGGCACTTCTCCGAATGAGAGAATTTTTTCTTACCGTCGCGTTCTGTATTTCCTCCTGCGCTACAGGCAAATGATAACAGCAAAGAAATGCCGCAGCAGCGCAGCTGTAAAAGCTCGAGAGTTCTTGTGTCGACAGCTCCACAGGCAGCGGTGTTCTGCGTGGTGTAGAGAGCTAATTCGAGCATGGGCGAAGCTGACGACAGTGGCCAGGCTCAATCAGGCACAGGTAGGACAAGGAAGTGTGAGCAGCATACCTCTTCCAGCGCACCATCCTCGAGCATTCTGTGGCCATCGTTGTGGGGACTGGATTGCCGCGAAGAGGACGCTAGTGGCTCCGCAGCTGCGTCTGACTGCTGAATACGTGCAACATCACACCCTGATGACAAACGCATACACGCAGCTGTTATGAGACGCGACGTCATGTGACCGTGCGTGTGCGCTCCGGTGCTAACTCCGACTTAAGGGCAGCCCGTAGTGAAGTCAGGTCGGCACCACGTCGTCACGTGGGAGGCTAGACTACCAACACCGCCACCTGCGTTCCGCGTGTTCGTGCGCTAATGCTCTTATTCCTGAGTCGTCACCACTGCGTCAGTGGTGCAAGTGGAACGTGACTAGGATGCGTTGAACTGGGTTCACAAATTCAGTTGATTCGGACATTAGAAGCGAACAATTGCCGCAGAGTGCTGGGGGCCTGGAGAAGCGCTGTCAGGACACTTTCGATCGCAACAAACGACGCTGTATGTCCGGGTTCTCAAACTCAGTTGATTTCGACATTAGAAGCTAACAATCGCCACAGAGTGCTGGGAGCGTGGAGAGGCGCTGTCAGGACACTTTCGATCGCAACAAACGACGCTCTAAGTCCGATTTCAAACGTACAGATGCTTCCAGGGCAAACCTAGGGGCCAGAAAAGGCACTCCGCAGTACACCCGGTGTATACTGTGGCAAACGATAGATAAACGAGCTTTCGTGAAATACTGGTGTCCACAACTAGACTTACAGGGTCTAGCGCTTGTTCAGTTACAGCCTGACACTCGGCGCCCCTGATAGTCAGCCAGTTTCTGTCATGATTTCACTGCACTGGTTGCTAGAGGCCTATATCTCACTAAAAAGCTTTTTCAGAGCTGCTGACGACGAAATCCACGGGTAGACGTATATCTACTAACGATCAAAAAGCCCCCCTTCCTTCATCCCAGAACATGGTTTGGAGACACGACATCGTAGACTTTTGTCCGTAGGTACAAAGACATGCGTATGTACAAGGACGGTGCGTGTGTATACGAAGAACGTGTATATTTGTATATATTGTGTACATTTAGTATGCATGCTAACGTTTATTTTCATTTATGTCCCCGCACACAAGTGTCCTGACCTACAGCAAGTGTGAGCCTTTGTTTGTGCGGCGCCGAACTCGTGACAGGCTGAACGACAGCACCTCCTCATGTTGCAGAAGCGTTGCTGGGAATGGTGGAAAGGGCAATGGCATCAGCAAGAGGATGCCCGCGCGGTCGAATCTGTAAAGGTCGCCTTGTGGGAGCACGCACGGAGGTATATTCGTGAATAATACCAGGCGCGGGACGCGCTCTTCTGCCAGTGTACACGTTGAGCAGCGGCAGCCTGGGAGGGGCAGTACGTACCTAGGCGAAGGTCTACGTAACGGGTCGCATAGCCTATAGCGGGTCGCCTGCTTCCGTGGCAAACCGTAGCACTCAAAAACAACGGTGCACCCTACAGCTTAGAGCCCTAGTGTATTCCGCTCGTGCGAAAAAATTTGGAGAACAAAGAATAGAATCAAGTCTGCAACTGTGTGAAACCTCGGGTTAGGCCCGGAACCCGACCTGTTCGACAGGAGATACGGTTGTCAAGTCACGGGTTGAGTTCCACGATGAGCGGAAGGCCACTCAGCTGACGGCTCTGCTGTGTCTGGCGGAACACAGAGCGTCGCATTGAATCCCTTTTGTGGCACCAAGACCAGTCAGTGCTTTTCCAATATCTCACGCTGTATCGAATCGTCCATCTTCTTCGTTGCTCGGAGCAGTACCTCTGCGGCCGCATAAGAGCACCGACTGCCCATATAAAGACATCTGATTGTCATTTGAGCTTGTGCTACCGTTGACGCATAGTGCAGGAGCGGAGAATGCAACCAGCTGTTGCCGGGGATGTCATCAATATGGATATCCCTTGTTGACACTACTTGGGGTGCTGATTATGCGCCCGCTGCACGCACCTGGCGGGTGCGCATTGACCGGCGATTACCAGTTGACCGGATGCCCCCTTTATCAGCGCGTGCTAATGGAGCTGCTTCGAGGCCGCCTACATTAGCTTTCGGTGAGCTGTCATAATGTCTACAAAGCCAGATACGCGCCTAGAAGTGCGGGATACAGGCCACGTAGGGGAGAATCGTACATATTGTAGGTTGCAAAGGGAAAAGTGGAAGGGTACTGAAGCACAGTTTGGATACCTCACACTCATACTTAGAATCCCGCCGTACCTCTTTTGCAGATCGTCAATTGCGGCTCTCACAGTCAATGGCTCCTCCTCACGCCATTCTTTTATGAATGGAGCGGCTATCCGTTTTCTCACGCGTAGCGGGTGTATATACATCACAGACATCGCCCACGAAGGATCTAACGCAGTGCGCTGAATTGGTCCATCAGACTCAGATTTTGGTTTCGGAGCCTCAGTGGCAATTAGCATTCAAGGAAACTTGCACGCGCTGGCGGTCGCGCACAGCAGAAGGAATTGCTGTGGTCAGGATTCGAAAGAAAAATGTCAGGCGCTGCACAGGTAGGGACACCGACGGCAGTTTTATCATTGAAAAGTAGATGGTTAGTTTTCAGGTACAAGCAGCGCTCCGGAGACTAGTGGCCGGAATCTCGCACGTGAGTGCTACCTCACTGCAGTGCACAAATCACATCGTGAGACGCATATGTTTTGATTTCACGTACAAGCAGCGCCACGGAGAGCAGTTGCGGGAATCACGCACGTGAGTGGTACCCCGCCGCATAGAACAAATCATATCGTTCTGCAATGCCGCATGTGAATCAAGCCGAGGCGGCACTACGGACAAACAACTATGCGGACAGCCAAGGTGGTCGTGGGGGTTGCGTGACCGGGACGTCACCTATCCAGCCTCTTACGCACCTTAGCCGGTGGTCAAGCTGCACGGCAGGGATTTTGTATCGGGACGTCCTACGCGCTGGCTTCCCTTGTCGAGTGTGAGACCCTCTATCTGAAGGCAGTCCAATACTGACGCCAGCATACACACACGCAAAATCGAAACGGTTCCGTGAGATCGTATACATCGCTTCGCCTCCGTGTTCCCAACGAGCTTTCCGCTCAGTCTGTCGCAAGAGTCTCCCCAGTTTGACAAGTCACCGGTACCTTTCCATAAGCACTTCGATCCTGACCAGTGTATACACCGGACTGCAGCTGGTACCTCCACCGTAGCAACTTTCCGAGGGGAGCTCTCTATTGCTTGTAAACGGCGTCATTCTAGCACGACAGTGAATATGCAGCACTTCGCAGGTCTTATTGGGTTTCCAAGCCACACGTACGACACACGCTTGGGCATACAGGCGGTCAAACGCCAGTTTATGACAACAGAAGGATACTTCCCAGGGGCTTGAAGCCACTTATTCGAGCATGATCCCCATCGTGGTGTCGGGCACCGACGCGTTCGGCCCACATCAAGCTACACGGGGTAGAGCGCTGGAAATTTCCATAGTATCTACACTTGCTGTTGTAGTAGGGTGCAGGTATGCACCGCCTGAAAGAGGTTCGGCATTACCTCTTTATTTAATGTCTCTTTCAAGATTCACAGATTAGGCATTTGACGAGAGGGGGAAAGCCGGTACATTTTTTTAAAGTAAGCGGCGCGACCGTTTAGCATGTGCGCCACTTTTCAAGACAGCACAACATTCTTTGCTTAGTGGAAGCTGCACTTTTGATACCTGCTCTGCAGCTCTTAGCTTTTCAGACGAGAACCACAAGCAGCTCACGGGGGGATGCAGGCTGGTTCAACAAGTGCAATATTAGCCACATATTCTAATTGAATATTTAACGGCGAGGAGGGAAGTGTGTTTCTTAGAACAGTTACCGTAGCTGTAGATGAATGCTAGATATAAAGTATATCAGAAGATACTGAAAGCTATTCGTATGCTCCTACCGCCTAAAACAAAAGTTTTTGTAGGCAAGAGGGCACAAAAAAGGATGTTCTGCTTTTCAGCCTCATGTCGTGCTCCTTACATTTTTAAAAGCAGGCACGATCTTCCCTATGTCGTCTCACAATTTCGGTGGCTTACAGCGTTGCGGTGACTAAAATGCCGCACGTCCACCCGTTTCGTCTAGGTGTGGTTGTGAAGGGACGGGAGTGACTAAGCCGAAGTTTGCCGCCCGGACAGACGCTGTCATGTTTTTTGCCCGGCGGCACCGGCGGTTGGCAATCACGATCCGGAGAGGTTCATTACACTGAGTACTGACCTGCAGTGCAGGCTGTGGTACTGGACACGCTTGCTACAGCGGTTAAACTATAGATCTGAGGGAGAACTACTGGAGCACAACTGGGAGCCGAACGCTTGATTCTGCCGCACCCGACAGTCACATGCCTCGCTACGACTAAATTTTAGTGTGTCAGATATAGACTCCGCTGCTGGCAGTGCCTCAGCTGGTGTTAGGCTCGCAGCAGGCCGCATCAGTTGCAGCAGCGGCTTAGTGTAGGCGGGAAGCGGCGCGTCAGCCAGCAAAGCTACCCTGGAATTATAGAGAAGACCTCACGACCCGCTATTAGTGGAGACCTCTGGAGGGGAGATGTCCTGGCCAACCCTGCGTACACAAGCTTGTCTAAGGTGCTCCCAATAGAGTAGAGCGAAGATTACTGTGTGAAGAGAGATGCACAGCCTGACCTCTCTCTGCGCATGTAGGCACTGCACTTTCTGCAAGGTACGCTGGAGCGCCTTGGTGTAGTAATAAAATAGGTAGCTCGTCAACAGCTATATGGAGGTAACAATCGGACATTTGATGTTTTGTCCAAAGCCTAACACCTAGTTGAATCCTTGTAACCCGCTCTTCGATTCAATCGAGCACGCGTACGGCGTCAAAGAGCTGCAGGGATGCTAGAGAGTTGGACGACTTCTACGCCCACCGATAGGGAGCAGGTAGGAGCTTGCGTTCGGCAACCTACACGTGCGTCACGGTCTGCCACGGTACACAGAAGTACATCAGTCCTAGATGACAACTCACATGGACCCAGCCTGTAGACGCAGTCTCGCTAGGCATCTCATACAATGAATATGACGGTAGTGGGCCACAGGGCTTGACACAACCAGGTCGTCTGAAAAGGAAGAAAGTGACTTAAGTGCTGCCACTCACTCTGGCAAGCCCTGCTTGTCAAGGCGTCTCTCACGCTATTCCTTTATACTGGAGTGCAGCGGGGGAGAAAATGCACAGTTCACGCCATCCAAGCCATCGCTACTCATGCACAGGGTTGTACTCTGGTCAAATCTTTCTCGTGCTCTCTTGTTCTCCAATTAGATTCTCCAGTGCTGGACTTCAACAAAACCGAATTTGAGTGCAGAGTAAACTAGGCGAAGCTGGTAGGGTGCGTGTGGGAGTTGGGAGCGTCTCTGCACTAGGATCAATGCCGCCTTCGTAAAAGTTGTACAAGTACAACCTATACTACGATATACCATCAGGACAGCATCGAGCTGAGCTAAGCGAAGGTGGAATATAACGTGATGCGAAATGGTTTGGAGCTGCTCTGAAAGGCCGACGCTCGAGAAAGACGGGGGGCTTCTTCGCGTGGAGGTGAGGCACAGCCAAGTGCACGCTCATATTCACCTTTGCAGTCGTTTACGGGAAATCTTCGCATTCGGACTATTTTTCCACCAATGACTTTAGCATATCTTCAGTATGCCCCCAGTCAGAAGTTGTATACATCCTTGCGCTAACTGAGCTTAGACTTTGTTTACGTGGCTGCCGCATTCCTCCAGAGGCCAAAAACTGTCTCATTTTTGGTCAGTGTTAACCTCAGCTTTCATGCGGCATGTATGACACATGCTTTTGCGCACTTTTTCGGTGTCCATCGGGACTTCGCTCCACAGTTTCCAGTTATCTGTTTTGTGGAGGAACCGGCCGCATATAGGGTCACTTCACCACAGGCACTAATGGGATACTGGGGTTCCTTGTCCCCTACCGACGTTCCGGTGTTCTTACCAATATAGAGCACATGCCGCTCAAGCGTGCTGCCTGCACTGGTGTGCAGGGACGCCTGTCAATAAGCCTGGGTATCCGCGGTACACTGTGAATGTGATGGTAGTTATAGGTGCGCTTAGCTGGCGCATGACCCTGTCTGCTCATGTAGAAGGTCAACCAGGCACTCAACGTATTGTGACCCTTTGCACAGTAACTCCGCTCAGCTACGTCGTCGCTATTCGCCCAAGCACAGTCCAAGTGTTGTGGCCGCCGTGAATCAATGGTACGTACTCGTCGCGTCGCAGTGTTTCTTCTTCCTAGTAGATGTTCAGCCGTTCCGATTTTGTAGACGAGAAGTTCTCGGGAGTTTCATCATACATCAATACGACGTAGTGACCGGAGCCTCATATGAAGCCGGCGGAACTGCACGGCATGACGGCACCGCATTAACACCGTTATGAGCAGTGACACTGACGCAGTTGATGGGTAGACGAACGGTCGCCTACGAAGCACTGGCCGGGGAATCGTCCAAGCTTTATTCGGAAAAGCATCTGGAGAGACCTTGTCACCTCATTATTGGTTCCACAGAGGTGCCCGCATACCTAGCTATAAGACTATTACCCCTCTGAAGCTCGTCACACACACACGTCGCAGGCGAACTAGCGACGCAGTTCTGTGCACGGTCCGCCCGTTCTGCATTCAAATACGATGCATCATATGCTGAGAATAGACATTTTCCGTAAAGACCTACTGATGCGCCACAAACAAACCGCCGGAAATATTAACTCACCTGCTATATGAGCCTTGTACTTCTGCGGAATCGTCCTGGAGAGCACACACCCGAATAAACGACCAGACTAAAGGTCTCACGGCATTGGACGGAGCGACAAAACTTAAGTTCTCGCCGCATTGGAGGGAGCGACAAAACTAAAGGTCTCGCGGGATTGGACGGAGCGACAAGACTAGAGGTCTCGCGGCAGTGGACAGAGGGATAATACTGAAGGTCTCGCGGCACTGTGCGGAGCTCCTGGCCTTACATGACTTCTAGCTGGGCGCCTGTCCGGGCATAAGCAGCATCTTGGCACCCTGCACAGCTTGTCTCGGTTGTATAATTCAACATGGAACGTCGTTACGCTCGAGGTGCTTTAATCGCGGCTGTGCTGTTAGTCATAGTCATACTCGTCTCGTACGCGGAAGGCGCCGCACATCCAGCTTATCGTGCGGATCTTGACACGCTGCCGCCAGCAAGTGAAGCGTACTTGAATGCTCTGGCGTGCACCCAGGAACTTGCTGCTCAACTGCGACGCAAAGGACTACTTTTACAAGGCGACATAGATAGATTCAATGACAGGATGACTCACTTGAAGCGAGCGAAGTCCAAGAGAAGAAACTCCTTCAAGAAAGCGGACGAGTCGGTGTACCAGACGGCCGCGACGGAATATTATGAGCTGTTAGAAAAAATGGGACGACTAGAGCAAGATTCCAAGGAGCTTGCCGACCGGCTGGACTCACTGGAGAAACATGTATTTCTGTATGAAAACGACAGGCCACGCCACATGACGGCAGCACCAGTACTACGTGACACCGTAAAGTGGCTACGCTCAGTATGCATGATGGAACTCGTGTCTGTTCCATCTCCACGGTAGTGATGAGCCGCTGCACCAATGGGACAACGGAACGGGCGAGGAGGGGAAGCCAACACGAATGCGCCTCCTATAGAACTATAATGTGTGAGAACTACGAAAGTCAGTTGACTCGCAAAAACAGTATGTGTTAACATGAGGCTAAGGCAGCCAGCGCTTTGAAGGCTTCAAGGAAGCAGGGAGACCCGCCATTACAAGCCCCTCACTGGAGGGCTGAATGGACGTTTTGCAAACATCTTGATGACAGAATGGATTTGGAACCAAAAATCAGAATTCAGCAAGCCCACGAACTTGGAGCCCACGAGGGAGGTGGGGTGGGGGGGACAACCGTCACCAACCCAGTGCAACCACTTAAGCGACTTCGTCTCGTTCTTGACCGTTGCTCACATGGATTCCGGACGTCTTGAATTACACTTCAGTGTCTGGAATAAATCTTGTCATGCGACCAAGGTCCGTCACACCTGGCAGGCTCATGAAAGGATTATAATGTCGGGACAGCTAGGGATACATATGTGGAATATACTTGCACAACATGTTCAGGTAATGAGCACTGGTAACGACATGTCTTACCATAATCCGGTGAAATGTGACGCACGCCAGAGAGCGGGCGCTATCAGGCGACCGTTCACCGTTAATCCGGATACAATGCTGTGGTTCAGGGCTCTACCCTGGAACCGCTCCCCGCGACATCGATCACACCATGCATTTTATGCATTTGTGATACCAAGCATGCACCCACATTGACCTCCGTGCTGGCCTGTGTCAACTCCTTGTAGGCGCAGCAGCCATCGCAGAGGCTCCGCACGTGCTTCCGCACAAGCCTGCTGCTAGGTGCCAGAGGCGTTCAAAATGATAGGTGTATCCTGTTTCGCAGAAAACGTATTACTGAGTAGAAAGAGCTCAACGTGGGTTTTCAGCTAAGCTCCGACAAGACCATCCAGCTGCGACTCATTCACAGGTAGTGAATTCACAGCTGTGGTCCAATTGCGCCCCGTGTGGCTCAACTATCAAAGGGGAGGAGGAGGGACGGTGAAAGCAGGGAGTGTATGAGTGGCAAAGTCATTCTAAATGGTGCGAGAATCACGGGGTGTTGCACCCTGTTGTGCCTCAAATTGGACTGCTGCTTCCTGACCTGCGTAAGACCCCCTCTGGCGCTTCGCAGTGGGTGTGTCCGTGCAGTAATCTCTGTTATGTCTGGTACACGATTGACGTTCATCAGAAACACCTTGATCGCTTTGCTGTGCGCCACGTCGACCTTGTATGCCGCGACTGCGTCGAGTTTGCCTATATCATGTAACCTTTTTAACATCACAGGAGGCTTCATTAACGCTACTGACAGCTGACTTGTCGACCCATACTTCGCGCTGTCCGAATGGACAGGAACACCAGTTCAACACTGCGCTGGCAGCAAAGAGCCGTGGGAAACGATGTCGGGTAGGATCGAAAAATCGGGGGTGGCGGGCGCCGCTGTCGTACAGAGGGCTTACTTAGTGGCGTAGCACCGCGTAATCGAGTTCTTGACAACACGCCAACTAGCGACTTCTTGTGGGTCTCGAGCGTTTGAGCGAGGTTCTGGCCTTCAGTCTTTTCTGACAGCGAGCAGCAATAGTATACAACATCCAAAAAATGGATGACTTTCTTGAGAGGGCGGGCGAACACGTAGACCTAAATACCGTCAATATGCTTATACTTCCTGTGTGAAAGCACAAGCGGCCCTCGGTGACGTTAGCAGACTCGCCCGTGATACCACTCAGAAGCTGCGCTGCATATTCGATTCACATCCCGGAGGCGCCACGAAACACAGCGGATGCATCCTCCGTAGTAGGTCGTCACCATGCATGCTAGATGTCTCACATGCGATTTTTGCCGACGGACGGCACTGCGAAGCGGCACGAGCTAGGCACTAACAAAAGCAGGTCTGGTGGTCAGGAAGTTTTCAGTCAACTGCCGCTGAATGCTGCGCTCACATGTTAACACGGTATGCAGAAGTACTGTACTGTGCGCCCATTAGGGAATGAAATCGTACCCCACTCTCTTCAAAAGGTAGGTCAGCGCATGCAGCTTATGTACCTCCAGTGGACACGCAGCGTGGAGTAGCAGCACAGCCAAGAGCACAACGGCGGTAAGTTCCGAATAATAAGTAATTGGCACAGGGTGTGGACTTAGACGTTCCAAGTTCAGTAGAAAGTCCTACGTACCACTCGAGGGGCCGCGGTGGACCCAAAGAGGGCACTCCAAAACAACAAATGCATAACCGCCAGCTCAGCCGCCCCGACCGGTTACTTCCCAAGCAACTCTCAGCCGCAGTGAGCCAAAAACGAGGCTTCCAGACTGATTATTCGTGTGTCAACAGCCTGGTGCAACTTTCAGTACCCTTGCAGCACATGGACGCATCGACATGGGTAGAGTCCCAGAACGATACATTCAACGGGTATATAAGAACAAAGGCTGTTACTTTTGCTTTGAAGAGCACTAAGCCAGCTCTGTGAGAGGTGGAAACGGTGCAGACACACCGGCGGGCACGGCTGCTTTTCCACAAGCACGAAGAAAACCAAGAACCACAGGATTCTGAAATCGCTCAACGTGCGCTATACTTTCGGCGTATGTATAATAGAAATAAATATTCAATGTTGTAGTGTCTATTATTTGCGAAACTGTAACTGTCATGGGGTAGTAGTGTCTACGATCTCTCTCCTTAACTTTTCCAACAGAGTATCACGTAGCAGATAAAAGTCGATAGAATAGAGTGGAGCAAAAGGTTGAGGTCGACATGTTCCATCCAGTGATAACTTGCGCGGACGCAAGGCCGTGTTTCTTGGGCATCTTTGACCATCCGCACGAGTGTTATCAGCCCGGTGGTGTGTAGCACGTTAGATCGGCGGAGTATATTCCCGCCCTACCACAGTATTTCCGCAATCTGCGTGCCCATCCCCGGAGCAACATGCGCCGCGCGCGCGGCTATATACTTCGACGAAAGCACGCCTACAACAGAATGTGAATTTTTTTGCATACCGGACTGCTGTAAGGCACTGCAACAAGGACGGCTTCATTGGTGTGAGAACCTAACGGACAGAAGGATTCTTAGTGTAATAAGGCACAATTATGCCCCGGTCAAGCCCATTATTCTGCAGGTGCATGTTCGCCTTATCATGGAGTAATGGAAGTAGACAGCAGCATACCGAGTGTGCCGGACCCGCGTTCTTGCCGGTTAGCCGTGGTGTTAATAGTACCGGTGAGATGCATAACTCGCCTACGTATCGAAGTGCCTGCGGTTGCTGCAATCTTGTAATGTATGATTATTCTGCGTTGGCGGCGACGCTTGTGAGCTTTGACCGCCTTCAACCTACACATGGCATTCATGACTCAAAAGGCAGACGCCTACTCCCTGAGCACATACGATGGTTCGCTTTGCAAGCACCTTTCACCGACGCGATTTCGTTATGAATGCCGCGACTCAGGCCCAGCTCCTCGCGCGGTTCAGCAACAAATTCTTTTATACACGTGTTCCTGAAATCTGGTGAATAACCTGAACAGACTAATCGGTGAAGCCGGTCTGCCGTGCTGATTTTTCTTCCCCTTTGAGAGGGCTGCGACTTGTTTGAATCGGTCCCGCGTCACATCGCGGCGACGTTCCCTGGGAAGCTTCTGCGACACTAAAGTACTTCCACGTGTAGATTCAGGATCCCGTGCCGCCCTCTACGGGTAGGCGCGTGTCCAGCCTCTAGAAGTTGATGCGCATCTCAGTCATGTAATTTTCCCACTGCATGCTCGATCACCACCGCCGATCCTAGCGCAGCCACTTCTTCTTCGGCCCTATTTATGCGACGTCGCCTAGTCGCAAGAATATTTACATGACGGCCACTCTACACTGCATATCGCAGCACGGTCGCTTGCTTTTGCACATTTATTTCGAACTAGCCCACGCTTTGTGCGACACCAAAGGACTGGTGCCCCCGACATCGTCGAAGATTTCGCTAACCGAGAATTGGCAAAGGGCATCAATTCTTGCGGCAGCAGACGCGAATTTGCTGTATTGCAGTTAAAGGCGCAGCGTGCTTGTGGTGACGCCCGCGTTTGATCTGTGTTCTGTGAGTTAGCGCCAGGCTTGCAGGGTATAGATTATGTCCATTGCAGTGTTTTTAGGGGACCTTTCTGGTCGTTACCCGCGTCTGAGGTAACTCTGAAGCGTTCACAAGACTTAACATTTGTACTCGAAGCATCTGTCTCCACTCGAGTGGAGGTTGCGTTTACCGCCTGTTGCGTACCGTCGAATCAAAGTAACTCTAAGCAGTGTGCCTCTCCCGTGGAATTTGTATATGGCTGTGACAGTCATGTAATCTACCTATATCCGTGCCCTCCCTCTGTCTGCGGACGTAATCATTCTTGCTGCCTGTGTCTCAAAAAATTCCTGCCTGTCATGCTCAGTTGCACGCTGGTACAGGAATAGCCAGGTGGATGCGTTGTAATATACGTCGGCCTGCCATCGCCTTTCCCTTCCGCCTCCTGCCCCTAAGTTGGTCTAACATAAATGGCGAGACGCTGTGTATCAACACTTTTCACAAGCACTGTGCTCTGGGTCGCTGCGGTGCTTTCGTGGGGTTTGCCAGCTGCACGTGTTGTAAAGTCGTTAAAGGAGCTGGATTACGCTTTACCGAAAGCAAGCGTCAAGTATATGAATTTGTTGAAGGCTACGCAGGATTATGCCGCGTCCGTTCGTGTCAGGGCGCTTGTATTACAGAAGGACATCACGAACTTTAATACGCGGGTAAATGATGTTAAGCGAAGCAATCTAAAGTGCTTCGGATGGTTATGCACGCGAAAAACACACGTCACCAAGGCCTTGCTAGAATTTGGTGCGGCAGCTGAAAAGGATCGTAGAGCACTTGGAAGTAGATTGGAACGGCTGAGGGCAGATGTCGATAGCCTCGTCAGCATGTTGGCGCTCCTAGGTGACCGTGCTTTAAGGCACCAGGGTGACATGGAGCGCCATCAGGCTGCAGCGCCACAATTACGTGACACGCTGCGATGGCTCGGTGCACTGGGTAGCACCTTGTTGTCCCCAATTCCTTCCAAATGGGTCACGAGAACTACGGAGCAAAAGGGCAAGCAGTCAACCATACGACATCAATTGCTGCATCGTCTGCGACCCCGGTAGTGGGAGTGCTCTGTAGAGGAAATCTATACAGAAAACAAGGAAAAAACTGGGGAGTATTCAAGAGTTGCGGGCATTTGATCGAGGGACATGCCACAACTACCGATGTACACTTGGTATCGAATCTTCGCAACTACCTGTCTGTTGTACATTCTATGGGGCAAGAACTCTAAAGGAAGAACAGTAGTGGGAATAAACAGCTGCACAGGAGTGGTTCGACATGAAGACTACGTGACTGAATCCTAGAAATGATCAAGTGTAAAAAGAAAATTCTGATGAGAATGTCTTTTTTTTGGGGGGGACAGGTATGCATTTCTCAGACGATCTGTTATTGTGGGTCCACACCCCGATCGGATGATGTTCCATTGGGTTGTTTCGCTTCGCACTACTGTTATATGTTGAGATGCATCCAGGCAACATTTTAAGCAGGGCTAGGATCGCAGCGATCCGTTTTACGGACGCTACAGCGGGAAGTGAAAACCGATGGTAGATTTTCTGTACAGGGAATCAGTGTGAGCCGCCACGTGAGCTCGTTTCGCTTAGTGAAGCTGCAACGTGTGCATGTAGCTCAGCATCTCGCAAACTCGACGTCATGTCGTTTTTTCTTCGAAGCGTCCCGATTTTCCCAGACCCTTAAAGTGTGGTCACAGGTTAAAGACCGGCGCCGATGGCACATACCGAGCACCAGCAGTGTGAGACTTAAACTGTATGGAAATCATTGCCACGGATCGCCATCAGGTTCACTTCCTTTTCATCAATCAAGGACACGTCTCAGGAGCAGATCCTTGCCATGCCTCGTGTCGAGTGTCAGTCTGTCCGCCTGTAGAGGGCAATTTGCTCGTGGTTGCACATAAGTGTTAGTAAGATGCACTGAGTTGTGGGTGGAATGCAAGCTTCACGCAGTTGTGGAATGGATGGCTCGGCGTAATGCAGCGCCGGTGATGAATCACTAATGATGTATGGTAGTTCTGCACGACAGGTGCACGACGCTTACCATGTACGTGTACATACAGATATGCATACTGTGTTTTCAGCCTCAGTGTGTTTAAACTGAAATTTGATATCACTTCTTACCCACGTGCGTCTTGTGCGGAAAGTGTTTTGCTGCGCGGGTTCGCACTATTAGTAGTGGGGAATAACGCGCACATTTTATATGCTGATTCGGAGACGCTCTAATGGATGTGTACAGGTGACAAATATGTCAGGGGAAGTGATGCTGCGGTCACGTATGAAAGCGTATGTTCGTACCGCTGGAGAGTTGACCTGTACCTTACGGACCGAGAACCAACCGCTGTACGGCGTCGCTTTCACTGAGAGCGGCCTTGGCTGTGAAGCACTCAGTTGCATCTTTCAAAAGGAAATGGGCGTGTGCTGCTAGGGGCATGTGCCTATATTTGAAACGGGTGAATAAGAACGACTTTTTCAATAGATATTTTCTTCCCCAGGGTGTAGCTAGTTGAAACGACTGAAAAGAAAAGAACGGTTATTTCGATGCACCCCCTGCTGAAGGGCACTTCATAGAGGCTATCTTCTTACGCGACGTGAGGGTTTACGGGAAAGAAATCAACATCGCGAAGGGTGAATGCTGCAGTTGGATCTGCAGGATACGTAGGTTTATGCATGCCACGTTCATGCCGCAGCGTGGACGGTTCCCGGATGATGAAGTACACAGGCGTGAACTAGGAAAGACAGCGTGGGGTACATTTTTTGATAGGCCTTCCGTGCATTTAGGACGCAAACAAAATCTGCAACACACACCGTTTACGAGCTTTCATCGGAACTGTGAGCTAAACACGCTGAAGTGGGTACGACTGTATGAATGCTGTACTAGTGAGACTGAGCTGAGACACAGAAAAATGTGCTTCGCACCTCACTACAACGTAAAGCCGAACTGGGCATCTATCCTTCATGAGGCGTAATCAGGAAGAAAGCCGGTTAGCCACACGTGCGGACCTAGTGTCGACTTCAGGCCCTTTCTTACTACGAGAGCCTGCACGGAGCGACCCGCCTGCCCTTGTCAGTTCTCATATCGTCGCGTTCGCCGCCATAAGTTCACGTAAGTGCGCATTCACGACGCGCACTCATGCTGTGAAAAGTCGTAGCCGATGTTTCAGCCGGCGCCCGTAGTACCCAGTACGCTGGATCTTCAGGCACGTGCACGGGCAGCGGAGAGCTGCAGACAGGTACCTTTGCTGTAAGTACGTACGAGATAACTAGTCCTTGCCAGCACATGATCTCAGACCTAGCGTCTCCAGCAGGTGACTAGAGTGCTGCTGATAATGCTGCAGAACGCGCTATACTCACAATCTCTCCAACATCCGGCTGCAGTGCACATGAACTCAGGGGAACACCAGGGGCGCGAGGAAAAGTTTGATTGCTACGGCATTTTTCAAAGGATCTGTACGTGCAGCTAGGTCTCTGGGACCTTGAAAACATGCGGTATGTACGCAGGGGCTAGCGGTCCATTACAGCCCAGGTTTTCACCTCTTTCATCGAAACCTCTGACTGCTGCGCTGCAGGAACAGGTGCGTAACCAGATCGTACAACAGGTACATATCCATGTGCCTAATATCCCCTTACGCGTACGTGTTTTTAAGACATTGCTGTCATATACATTCAGTCGCCTTTTATATGTATCACTATCGTTTGAAACTCGTCGTCGACCTTAGTCCTATGAAGAGCTCGTGCCCTAGTACAGATTTGCAAGCACTTCTTGCCACGGTGCAGATCTGGGTTTGTACCAAATTTTGCAAAACTGCACTCATGGATGATAGGGGACAGATGACGGTCGCGGTGGCAGCTCCGCTTCACTGCGGCGACAACCACACGCATGCGCTGACCCAACCTCAGCAGATCACTTGGCGCAGAAAAAGTGACTCACCTCTGAGGAGAGCAGCATACCAGCGTCGAGACC